>NC_081407.1:940172807-940478395 GCF_030272615.1 Cryptomeria japonica
GGGCACTCGGGGTGCACACGGTCCTCGCAACTTTTTTCCAAATTTTCAGGGATGAAAGATGTTGTGATTTTATTGCGAAATCCAAAGTTACAGCCGATTTGGAGGTGTTTTGATTAGTGAAATTATCAGTCAAAGGTTGAATCAAGAAGGTCTTAAAAATTAGGGTTTTGACATTTAACCACTTAATCTTCAGAATTAAAGCACAAATATGAATTGACAATTTGCAATAGAAGGGTAGATCTAAAACAAGCATTAACAATTAAACATTTCACAAGTTTAATTACTAAAAAGAAAATTTTAGGGTTTTTATGCAATTAGCCTCTAAAATTTGCAAAAGCTCAAACATGGAAATGTAATTAAGGAAACAAAATTTTCAGATCTAACCATGAATAATCAGAATGAGGATGTTCACGTCGGGTTCACCAAAATGTAAAGCGAAAAAATCAAACCCTAGTTGTTCTCCCCTCCCCAACTCCAAGGAGAGAGAAGGGAGAGTCACTAGGGTTGATGGTTTTCACTTAGGAGAGACTTTACATTCCAAAAGAGGGGTTGAAACCCACAAGATCCAATCCCACACAATGCAAGATTGGATTCTATATGAGTTTCAAGGGTTAAGACATCAAGGATACCCTCTTTTGTAAAGAATGTAGATAGAAAGATTGAACTAGGAATGCATGTAAAGTAGGGGGCAAGTGCAAGGTAATGAGTCACAAATTCGCGGAAGTCCGCGCATTGGAAAATGCGCTCTTATAAACGGGGGCCCGTTTTCAAAAAATGGGGGCCCGTTTGTGCTTCGGGCTCCCGAGCCGAAAGGTAACGGGGGCCCGTTTTGTTTAAAAACGGGCCCCCATTTTGCTATAAAATGGGGGCCCGCTTTTAAACAAAATGGGGGCCCGTTTTTTAGAAACGGGGGCCCGTTTTAAAAAACGGGCCCCCGTTTCTAAATGGCATTTTTCCTTTTTTTCCACAATCCGCCCTTGTTTGAAAACGGGGGCCCGTTTTGTGGAAGTTGATTCCACAACCCGCCACTTGGCTCGGGATTAGGCACGGGATAGGCCTGGGATGGCCACACCTGAGACATGGACCTGCAAATTCAAATCTCCATGAATGAAAGCACAAATATGAACTTCAGAAATAGTTTACACGCCTCTAATTAGAGAATTTTTATACGAAATTAAAACCCATTTCAGATTATACTGTCTAGATTCTAAATATGTAAATTTATTTAAAAATTGATTATTTTAACTATTTTTCATTTAATTTATACTAAATCAGGTCCATAAATTTGAAATATTAACTAATTTTGTTAATTTAATAACTTTTTTATTTTAAAGAATTTTGGAAAAAAAATTATATGTCATCAATCTACACAAAATTCTTTTGTATTTAAAAAAAAAAAAAATCAAAAAATGTTAAGTTTACATCAAATTATGTGGGTCGTACACGTCAAATTTTTAAAAAGATAATTACGGCAATTAAAAAATTAATTAAAAAAAAAATATTAGAAAAAAAAATACAAAAAAATATGCTCATCAATCTTCAGTGTGTTACAAACCATTTCCCAAAACGGTTTGAGAAAATAATTTTAATTGTGTCAAAAATTGTGGGTCGTACACATGCATGGTATGGTTCTGAAACAGGCATTTTTAAAACATAGTTTTCAGAACTCCATTTAAAAAGTTATTTTTTATTATGTGGGTATTAAAATAAATTATATATTTGGAAACTACACTCAGAGGGCTATCTTTTATATTACTGACTTTTTCCAAGATTCAATCTCTAAGTGTTTCAAAATTTAAGCTCAAATGAGACAAAATCTGAAAATCAGGGAAAACACTTCCACTTTTTGGCCAAAAAGTGGACTCATCTTCTTGCACTGACCCTAGGAAAGATTCGCTTATAAACAGAGATAGGGATATGGGATGAAGCTGCAGACCTGGAATTAGTAGTAAAATGTCGAGACGGTGCTGTTCTGTAAATTTGAGCGAAAGTTGACGGGACGATGGCGCCCGGCGTGCACACGGTCCTCCGAAAAATCTGCGAAACGAAGGGGGATCTGTTCGTCTCTGCACAAGGATTCCAGATCTTCAATTACAGCCGCGTACCTGCAACCTACACATAGAAAAGAGAGGACGATTGAGGGGTTAGGGATGAGGGGTTTGCCTTTAGGTCAAACCCCGGTTTTGAAATTAACTAAGAAATGAGAATGCTGTAAATGTAAATGTTTGTAATGTAAACAAGTACTGATACCTTGTTGTAAGAATGTTTGTATTCTTACATACGAAGGTGTAATGTATGTAGTATGTTGTATGTTGTATGTGATCTCCTCTTCAATGGTTGAATCCTTGTCTTGAATGCAACACTTAGCCTTGAATGGAGACTTAGAATGATCAATTGCTTGAAGAAATGCTTGAATGTTTGAATATCATTTCCGCCTTTTTTCCATCTACCAAAATGGGAGAGGAAATGTAGTTTATATACTTGTCAATTAGGGCTGATAGACTGATTTTCCCGACCTTAGGCCGACCAGGAAATATTATTTTCCAATTTGCAAACTTAAAGACCCAAAGCCCCATAAGAGACTGGGCCCAAAATAGGGCCAGGGACCAGGGCGCTGGGCGCCCTAGTCCTGAAGGTCCCACCTCCTGGGACAGCAGGGTGCAAGGAGGATCAGGCCAGGGTGCTGAAAAATGCAGTTTTTGGTGTCATGAACAAGTTTCGGGGTCTCCATTCAGGTTCAGTGTTGCGCCGCCATCGTGAAGACCCAAATGTAGTCGAAATTGCAAGTGTCGCAATTTTAGGACGCTACAGTTTGATAATGAAGGAAGCATCTCCTTATATAGACGACACTATATGAAATGGAGGGATGAGATTGAGAGGTGTAAAAGAGGTCGGCTATGATTAGAGGGTAGGTAAAGAAAATAATAAAATAATGAAAGGGGTAGGTAGTGTATGAATTAAGAGATGAATGACATGTGTCATGGGTAGAAAAGGCTAATGAATTAATTAAATAAATAAAGATTTATTTAATTAATAGAGGAAGTGGGATCAATTAAATAAATAAGATATTTATTTAATTTAGGAAAAGGGTAATTTAAATAAATAAATGTATTTATTTAAATGAGAAATAAGGCTAGAAGAGGATAAATGAATGAATTAAATAAATAAAGATTTATTTAATTAATAGAAGAATTGGGCTTAGATAATTAAATAAATAAAAATATTTATTTAATTAGACATGGCAATTTTAGGTGTCTACATTTTGCCCCTCTCTGAGACAATGCGGCTTGTTGCGTTGTTTCAAAGAAGATAATATGAACTGATACAAAGTTGCCCCAAGACGGGAATGATATGCCCCCTCGAGAGATTGGATGAAAATGTCTGGAAAGATCGCAGACAATCTCTCGATAAGAAAGAAAGGCTAGAAAGGACTGATCGGATGGAGTGACAAAGTCGCGGGATAAAGAAGACTGATTTGGGCTAGGGCTAGGGCTAGGGCTAGGGTAGTCTATAAAATAGACCACGAGGGGAATACATCATCATTGTCATCCACACACCTAAGAGATCAAAGTGCAGAGATAGAATAGAGTAGCAAGAGTCAGCAACAATGGCATTGGTTCACAGATTCGACCGCGTTCACCGATTTCATAGGCCAGCAGATGCAGGAGAGCCGATAAGTACCACAAAACCTCCTTGTACTTTGTCGCAATAAATGTTGTCATTAATGCATGCTAGATGGTGCAATAAATTCGCTTTTAGGATAATGTCAAAAATGTTTAGGCGCGTCTGTGTTTGTGTCAGGCGCATTTGTGTAATATGTAAACGCATTTATGTAAGAAAGTGCGTTTATGTCTTCAAGGTCAAATCAACAGTTCTGTGATGAACATACGCTGTTGATTGGATAAGCTGTTGAGAGGATACACTCAAGCAAGTCCTCTAGGGAAGACTAGGGTAGATCGAGGCACTTTGTGATGAACAGTGAGTACCAAGACATAGTACTTTGTGATGAACAAGGAGTACCAATAGGAGCAACACTTTGTGATGAACAGTAAGTGCAAAAACACGTAGTACTTTGTGGTGAATAGAGAGTACCACTAGGATAAATAGCAACACTTTGTGATGAACAGTGAGTGTCACTAGGATAGATAGCAACACTTTGTGATGAACAGTGAGTGTCACTAGGATAGATAGCAACACTTTGTGATGAACAGTGAGTGTCACTTTGACTGTCATGATTGATTTGCTTGACTGCAGGAGTACTTGCCTATGCCGGAGTCACGAGAGAGATTCCCGTCGACGCAGAGGTTACGACCAGAGCTAACATTTGAGGACAAAGCAACCATTGAGGTTATGGGTTTGAGATTTATTCTGTATGTGCCTGAGTTTCAGGCAAACATGGGTTTGCTGACTGCGTTGGCTGAGAGATGACACTCAGAGACTTGTAGTTTTCATTTATCAATGGGTGAGATGACAGTCACCTTAGAGGATGTATAGATGATACTGAGGATACCGATCAATGGGGAGTTGATACCCTATGATCGAGATGGAGACAGGGATGCCCTGAGATGAGTGTTTCAGGATCCAAGCCTAGAGATGAGGGTTGGACATGTGGCTTGGGATACTATGACACGGACAGGATTAGCACTACTGGCAGTGCTCGGAGGAGTGATCAGTGGGTTCCTCTGTATCGGTTTTGTACCATTTTGTATGATGATGTAGACACCTGCGGGTGATTGTAGCCATATGATTTTGACATCATTGTATCATGACACTTATGATTTTGAGATATATATAAGATGATTCATCCTTGCGGCAGCTATATGCATGTGTACCTATGTGATGAGATGTTTCATGTGATGGTTATGATATGGATGCAAATATGTACATGAGGAAATGCAATATTTTTGTTCTTTTATGTTTTTATATGTTATGCAAATGCAAATGTGAATGTATGAAATGCAAATGAATATGATAATGCAAATGTGCTAATATGTGTTGTATGCAGGATGTGATGCAATTGTAATTGTGATATCTATATGTATGTATGAACTTTTAACATGTGGTAATGCAAGTGCAACTAAATGAAATGCAAATATTTTTGGTGTGTCATTATACTCAGTCGTGTGATAGCAGACTACATGGACACAAGAAGGACGATGGAAGTCAATCAAGAAAGGGGGATGGAAGATAGAAGATATGAAAGTGAAAGAGCTTCTTGTGCGTTAACATCATTGAGCTTTATTATGGCAAGTAGGTTATGACAATTGAGGCATGTGTTTGACCCAGAAAGTCATTGTACCTGTTTGCATGGAGATAAGACAGTTGCAAACAAGGAATGCCCTAGTTCACACTAGACTCTCAATGTCCTCATATCCTTGGACAAGTCATAGCATTACTAAGAGACAATCCACAGACAACAAATAAAAATAGGTAACAATACCCCATCCTCGCCTTTCTAGTCAAAGACATCCTGGAGATAGAATCTCTAGTCATAGACATCCTAGAAAAGCTAAAAGACATGTCACCAAAAGATAAAATCAAAAGAAAACCAAGACTCGACACCAACATCCACTGTAGTCCTCAAGTTTAGTGTCTCTTATCACTTGTATAAGTCTATTTGATTGTGGTTACAATGTTTACTTTCACAAACGGATAGATAACACTGAACCATAATGTTGTCTGAGTCTATTGAAAGATTTGATTTGTTGAAAGTCCATTGTTGCTGTTGTGTCTCATCTGAAACTGACTGAATCCATACAACTGATACTTTATTGCAAAGAAGGCGAAACTTTATTGCGGATTGTGATGCAAGTTTTGCTGTATTGCAGATTGTGCGCTAATAGACTGAAGAAAAATGGAAGAAACTATACTCCTCGAAACATGTGATGCTCTTAGTTCCACACCCATTACGAGATGTAGGATTTGCCTTAGCCACAGATAGGAGTTGATTTATTATGAATGGAAAGGAGTGAAAAGGAAGGTTTATTATGAATGGTTTACCAATCTTGGGTAGATCAATAACAAGCCATGATGGGAGTGGATAAGTTTATTATGAATGAATAGGTTGTGAGTGTGTGAAAAGTGATGGGATGAAATGGAATCCTGAAGGAGGGAGGAGCAATGTCTCTACACATGGCGCCGGTGACCCAGTTTTCACCATGGTACTTGCCCAGGGCGCCACCAAAGTGGTTTTCACTGTTGGATGAAATGTTTTTTTTTTCTTTACTTTTTTAATTTTTTCAAATTTTTTTTGTGTCACAAGGCGCCTATTTGCTAGGTTTTCACCAAGTAACGATTTTTTATGTTTTATGATTTTTTTGTATTTTTGATAAAAAAAAATAAAATTGTATTTTTGAATTAGGATACTCTGAAGAGCTATGTGTGAAACTTGCAAAGGTGCATGTTGTTGATAGGATCCTCCAAAGGTTCGCCATCTTGAGTTGAAAGTTGATATGCACCGGATCCATAGGCTGCTGCAATGATGTAAGGACCAAACCAATTTGGTTCGAACTTGCCCTTCTTCTCTCTATCTTGCTGATTTTTGGGGTTTTCTTTGAGAACTAAGTCACCCACCTCAAATATATGAGGCTTTACCTTGTGATTGTAACTGTGACGTTCCTTGACTGAATGATGTGTAGCTTGAGTGACTATCTTCTTTGATGAAGGAACTGAGATAGAATTACTATTGTGTGGACTATGTAGGCCCATATGTGTGTCACCTAAAGAAGTTTGGGCATCCCTGATAACAAAGTCCTTCGAGGAATCTCCATTAAAGGTCCATGGTGTATCACCAAAAGGGAAAGGATGTGTGAAACAAGTGGGTGAGTTATGAAGGCTTATGATTGCGAAAAGAAGTGAAAGTAGGATGGCATGATGGAGACTTAGGATCAACAAGCGTTCTTTTTTACTTAAAATATAGAACTTTTGCCCCTAGTTATTTTGATATTAGGGGAGATCAACTCTTGCTCTTTTTGCTTCATAGGATTTTTATCCTTGACTTTGATTTTTGTGGAGTCTAGTAGCTTTTGATTTTGATTTGGACTAAAAGACTTTTCTTTATTATTGACTTTTAGATTTTTCTTTTCAAATCTTGATTTTTGATCCCCAATAAGTGAGGGCTTTTGTGATTCTTGTTGATCCAAGTCTGGAAGTGGAGTGGAAATGGAATGAGTGGATGATATGGTAAGGCTATGTGAGTTCTCAAGAGGGATGGTGATATGCTCAATAGATTCTTTGCTAGAACCACTCTTAGGACTATTGATATCAAGAGCTGCTTGCACCACTGGAGGAGATTTGCATTCGAACTTAGTAGCCACAACACTAGGTGGTTCACACCTAATTCCTTGGCATTGCAAATTATTTATAGATTGTTCCTGTCGACTAAATACCTTAGGAGATAATGGGAGTTGATCAACATGAAAGATATACTCACCACATCCCATGTCTTTAATCTTGAACTTTTCTTTGATCTCTGCTTGTTTTGATGTAAAAGATTTCAAGAATTTTGGATCCACATATGTTGATGAAGGAATAGCCTCTCGATTGACTGGTATTGTTATTTCTGATCTAGGTTGCAGATTGTTGCAATATATGAATGGATTTGGGTCAGCTTTGATAGTCACTTCAACTCCATTATGTGGAAACTTGATACATCGATGATATGTAGATGGCACTGCGCTCATCTCATGAATCCATGGACATCCTAGTAATATATCATATGTGAGATCTAGGTCTAGAACTTGATAAACCACATCCTTTGTAACCAGCCCAACTTTGAGAGGCAAGGTGACCGTGCCTTTGGATGAACGCTCTTCATCATCATATGCTTTGATGGTAATTTTGTTTGTAGAATTTACTGCTTTGTCAGAATATCCCAATTGTTTAATAGTGCTCAATGTACAAATGTTCAAACCTGCTCCTCCATCTATCAGGACTCGTTTTATTTGATGTTTGTGTAGGAAGGCTTCAATGTGTAAAGGTGCATTATGTGGCTGACTTACGGAGGCATCATTAGCTTCTGTGAATGTAAGGGAGTGTGGAACAGAAAGGTATCCCACCATGGCTTGAAATTGGTCCACATTAGATCAGTAGGGACATAAGTGTCTCTCAATATTTTGTCAAGGATGGCTTTATGTGTGGGGGATATGCGTAAGAGCTCGAGGATGGAGATGAGCATAGTTGTCTTCCCTAACTGCTCTACAAGGTCATACTCAGGCTTGGTTGATGAGGAAGTGGTGTTTTTGGTTGGAGCACCTTGCAAAGTGAATTTACCTCGACGAGTTGTAACATTACATTCAGAGGTAGGTTCGGAAGAAGATCCAATGCCTTTTAGAACAATCTTGGGTCTTTGGGTAGAATTTTCAGGTGTTTTGTCCTTGATGATAACGGTAGAGACATAATTATCCATCAAAATGTGATTAACAGTTGAATCATAGTTATAAGATGCTCTGGTATAGTTGGTTTGGTCATCTATGGCTTTAGCTTTTCCTTTGTCATGCTTTGGGAATGGTTCCTTAAACATCTCATGTTCTTGATTGGATGAGTGTCCTTCATTTTCAATGTCACCTCTATCAATAAGATCTTGTATGATGTTCTTCAGTCGATGGCAATTTCCTATTTTATGTCCTTTGCTCTTATGAAATTCACAATATTCATCGTCATTCCACCAATTTGGTTTAACCTTTGGCTCATATGGAGGCAAATCTGGAATTGTTATTATTTTGTTTGCCACTAGCTTCTTGAAAACTGATTCTAGTGGTTCTCCCAATGGAGTGTACTTCCTTCGTGACTTTGAAGTTGTTGGAGTATTCACCTGATTGTTTGTAGAGCTTGATCCAGAAAAAATGATTTTGGGTCGTACCGTATTGGCATCAACAACACCATCATTGACTGTGTTCTTGTTTTTATTCCAAAATCTTGGCTTGTCTTTTCCTTTAAAGTCATCTTTGATTTCTTTGAATATTTTGATGACTCCTTGTTCAATTAGGACCTTTTCTATTGCCAAGCCCTTTTCAATGATGTCCTTGAAGGTGGACAAACAAGCTTTTCTTAAATCATAACCAATGTCTTTGTTAACATTTTGGGTGAACATTTCTACCATTTATTTTTGTGGAATTTCATAAGAGCATCTGCTGGCTAGATTCCTCCATCTTTGTAAAAATGATGAAAAAGACTCTCCATCCCTTTGCTTGGTGTTGCACAAATTAGTGACCGATATGTCTGTCTCTATGTTGTAGGAGAAATGTTGAATAAATGCCTCTGCTAAGTCACCCCATGACTCAATACCAGGTGGAAGTTGGGAGAACCATTCCATAGCTTGATCACCTAGGCTTTGTGGGAATAATCTCATCAAATATGTCTCTTCTGAAACTACCTCAATGCAAGCTGTGAAAAATTGTCTTATGTGTGCCTTAGGATCCCCTTTTCCTCTATACTTATCAAACTTAGGTGTCAGAAAGTGTGTAGGAAATGGAGGCATTGGAATACTCTTGTCAAATGGATAAGGACATATGTCTCTCATTGTGTATGTTGGCTTCGGTGTATTTATGTCCTCCATTTTCTTTTTTAAGTCCCTGATTTGTTGCTCCAAATTGTTCTTTGGTGGAGACCGACTTCTTGGACCATACCCCATGCTTGAACCACCGGGTGGAGGAGGAGCATGTTGCATATATGGATGGTATTGATCATACACATGTTCATATGGAGGAGGTCTATAGTGATGTTTTGATTGATTGAAAAATAGGTTTTAAGGACTCGAAACCATTACAACATAGTTAGAAAGAAAGCTGAGAAAATAGAGTCCACATACAGAGCGACTGGTCAAAAGACCAGCGAACAAAAAAACCAGCTAAACAACAAAAAACAACAAAGAACCCAAGGAGACACTACATAGTAATTTTCTTTAGCAGATCCTCTACCTTTGTCACTAGCTCATCATAGGTTGCCCCAACTGCTTTCAGCTCCTCCAGGTCCTTATTCACTTTCTTTTCCTTCCTCTTCCCACGGGTGCGGGTTCTGGGACCTTGGGCTTCCCCTGTTCCTTCTGCATCTAGGTCAATTTCCTAGATTTCCTTTTCGTCATCAAGCTTGCTGATGAGGGTATGGGTGTTGTTGGCTGAGATTTTCAAAATGTTGAGGCTCTACTCCGCAATGTTCTTGAGGCACTCCTCTATCTTGTCCACTTTGGCGACTATGTCTGAGAGCGTTTTTTCACTAGTTTCCTCCGGGGTTTTTCTGTCCTGTATCTCCTTTTCAATTTTCTCAAACTGGGGATTAAAGGCATCTTTGATATCTTCTGCTTTAGCAATTATGTTCTTCAGATCCTTGATATAATCGACCACAGTGTCCCCCTCTCCAATGTTAATGGTCTCCAGGATCAGGACTCTGTTGCAGAGTTTTTTGTACTCATCCGCAGTTTTCTTATTCCCATCAATAAGCCATTCTATGGTTTTCATAAAACCATTAAAGGCCTTGGGAGGAGGGCCAGAAGAGGGAGTCACTTTTCCAGGGGTTATCTGTTCATCTTTAGAGATATGGAGGGCAAAAATAGTGTCGGCGACCCTGAGAGTCTCCTCCATAGTCTCCATATCTAGGTTGTGTTCAGCTTCCAGGGTCCTTGTTTGCTTGTAATCTTCCAGTTCCTTGCCAGTCTCCTCCGGATCTTTGCCAGTCTCCTCTGTTTTCTTTTGCTTCTTCCTGGTCTGGGCTTGGTTCTTACTTTTTTTCTTCAGCACCCCCTTAGGGTTCTTCTTCTCCTCAGGGAAATCAGAGTACTCTTCTTCTGAAGAAATACTAATCAAGGGTTTGCTTTGAGGTTTTTTGCTCTTAGAAGAAGAGGGTCTTGATTTCCTCTTCTTACTACTCTCATACTCTGAGTCATCAGAGCTTTCCTCATTATCAGTTGAAGAATCATTATCTGATTCCTCCTCCTCCGAGAAATCAGAATCAGACATTTCTTCTTCCGAATCCACAAAGAGCTGCATCCGGTTGATTTTACTGGCCTTTAAATGGTCATAAATGAGGACCATAAGTCCCTGGTGCATTGCAGTATCACCTCGAGGATTTTCTTTGTAGGCTTTTAGGGAGGCATTCATAGAACAAAGCAAGAAGTAAGGGAAATTCACCTTATCATTATGTCTAAAATGATTTAACAGCACAAAATGATACCCATATACTTTTGTAAACCTACCATCTAGAGTTATATACCTCATTAAAACAAAGAGAATTTCCTGCCAGGGTTTTGCAAAAGCCCTAGGCGGGTAATAGGTTTTACTCAACTTTACCAGTCTTTTCTTCTCTTTCTCAGTGACCGGGTACCTTTCAATGGCTTCCCTGCTGACCTTCCTATCTCTGTAGAAGTTGCAACCCTCCCTGTTGAGACCCATAGCTTTAGCTATTAAATCTTCGTCAATTTCCACCAGTTGGTCGCCCATTTTAAGCATGCCCTTCTTCCAATTTTTGCAGAAGAAGCTAGTTATCTTTCCATCACGGCTATGGAGTCTCTCAATGAAGCTCGAAAGACCACCCTTCTACAAAATTTCCCACACCTCTTCTTTCTATTTCCACTCCTTGCAATTGCTTGGCTCATATCTTCTCCTATTTCCGCCCATGGTGTCGTTTCTCACAGCCAAGTTTAGATTATAGAACTGGTGAAACAAAGAGCTTTTCGGAGATAAAACAAAAACCCAAAACGTGTGTGTAGCATTAATGATCTGATGGGTTATAAGACACGTTCTGCTGGCTTTGACGTTATAATGAGTAATTACCTCATTATAGAAGTAACTCGAAGTGCTTACTTCAGTACTTATCATAATTGCCCTGTCAATCAAGAGTCTTTGGGGTACTTCAATATCTTTCATTAATTATGATTTGTCTGACATCTTCAGGGAGACCGCTCTCACCTATCCACGTGGTAATAGTCTCATTCTTAACCGCCACGTTTGCAGCCCAATCAGCAGAACAGTTGGCCTCCCGATAGATATGGGATATGTGGCATTTTTTGAAGGTTCTAGTGATTTCAATAGCAGAAAAAATTATATTGTGAATCGACCAAGAGGGCTTTGAGCTCCCATTGAGACACTTAATTATATTATTGGAGTCCCCTTCTATCCAGAGATAGGGACAGTTCCATTTTTTGGCTAGAATAATGCCTCGAAGGGCTTCCATAGCTTCCGTTTTATGATTGGTTTGAGTGCCATAAGGGACAACAATCATACCTTTGCAAATGCCTCTGTAGTCTCTGAGAGTAGCTCCATAGCCTGAGGGACCTGGGTTTCCTTTGGCTGCTCCAGGAAAATTGATTTTGAGCCAACCTTGGGGAGGGGTTTGCCATTTAACTTCAAGCCTTTTATTGTAGCTGAGATTATGACCATCAGTGATCTTCATATTCCAAGCTCTTAAGATGTTTGACTCCAAGGAGTTGTTAGAGTAACAAGAGACCTCCATGGTTCCCATATTTTCCTGAATAGCCCTTTGAATTTTCTGAAAAACAATGTCTTGATTTAGGGACACATCCCTGAATATTCGGTTGTTTCTTTCCTTCCAAAGACCCCACAAAATGTGTGGAAGAGAGAGCTGCCACATACATCTCAGAAAAGAGTTGGTCCAATGAATTTGCGAGGAAGAGAACAAATCTTTGATGTTACTGGGAAACACCCAAGCTAAACTAAAGCTTTCCCAAACAGAGGTTGAGAAAGAACAGTGGAGGGCAAGATGGTCCACTGACTCTTCCTCTTGAAATCACAACACACACCTGTTTGGAAGGGCAAAACCTCTGCATTTAAGGTTGTCAACAATAAGGATCTTATTTTGGAGAATAGTCCAGAAGAACAAATTGATTTTGGGAGTGAGACCTTTTAACCAAGCTTTAGACCATAAGGGATTCATAGGAGGGGAGGGGGAAAGGATACAATACATCAAAGACACAGTAAAAATACCTTTGGGGTTATATTTCCAGATCAGGGAATCCTCTTCCTTATTCAGCCAAATAGCAGACAATTGGGTTTTGAGCTTAGAGAGACTAGGATGAATACTATCAATGTTTTGCCAGTTGTTCCCATCCCAGTAATCTGCCACTAAGGTACCAAAAGAGCCAATACAGGAGGGGGCATGGGAAGCCCACTCATAGAAATCCATAAGGGGTTTGTCAAAAAGCCAGGGATCCTCCCAGAATCTAACTTTTCTGCCATTTCCAAGTTTCCATATCACACCTTTAGCAATCACATCTTTACATTTAGAAACATGGTTCCAGATATGGGATCCATTTATGCTGAGATCCGAATTAAGAAAAGAAGAAAAAGAAGAGGACAGAAGAGAATACTTACTTCTCCAAATTTTGCACCATTCAAAATCAGAGTGAAACCATCTCCAAGCTTGTTTAGATAAGAGAGCTTCATTTAAAGTGCGAATCCTCATGAGCCCCAGACCACCTTTGCTTTTTGGCTTGCAGACCTAATCCCATGCCACCAAGGACATTCTGTGCTTTTCCTCAACCCCAGACCATAGGAATCTTCTTTGAATTTTCTCAATAGCTTCAGCGTACTTGACTGAAATTCTGAATAGGCTAAGAGCATGAATGGGGATACTTTGAAGAGTAGCCTTAAGGAGAAGGAGCTTACCAACTTGACTTAAGAGAGCCCCTTTCCAACCTACAAGTTTTTTGTGAAATTTATCAATCGGCGAACTCCAATAGGAGTCAGGAGGGGCAATCCCCATGGGGAGACCAAGGTAGGTAGCAGGAAGATCAACAATCTTACACTCCAGAATTCTGCTGATCCTTTGTTGTCTTCTTTCCGGGGTATTAATGAAAAAGACATCACTTTTGGCCCAGTTGATAAGCTGCCTCGTAGCAGAAGCATATTTACACAGGGTACTCTTCAGAACTTTAGCTTTTGAGATGCTTGATTCCCCCATAATTATTGTATCATCAACAAACTGTTGGTGTGAACAAATAAGGTCAACAGAAGAAGGTTGGAGGCCCTTAAAGGATCCTTTCTGCACCAAGTTTTCCATGGTCCGACCAAAGCATTCTGCCATAATAATGAAAAGGATGGGGGAGATAGGATCTCCTTGCCTAAGACCTCTCGAAGCTTGGAAAAAAGTTGAAGGAGAACCATTGACAAGAACAACAAAGGACGCATAAGTGGTAAGTTGGGAGAAAAGATCCACAACTGTTGGGGCAAACCCAAAGGAAGTGAGAACTTTCTGAAGAAGAGACCAGTCAACCCTATCATAGGCTTTGGAGAGGTCGAGCTTAAGGATGAGACCCTGCTTCTTCGCTTTAACAAGAGAGTGAATATTCTCATGAACAGTAATAATGGAATCGAGAATTTGTCTTCCAGGAACAAACCCATTCTGCTGGTGTTTAATTAAAGTTGGGAGAATAGACAAGAGTCTAGAAGTCAGGACCTTAGATATGATCTTGTAAAAGGAGTTGCAGAGGCTAATAGGTCTGAACTTGTCCAAAGAACCAGCACCTTGAATCTTGGGGATGAGAGCAATAAAAGTACCATTGATTTCCTTCAAGAGTTTTCTAGCCCCAAAGAATTCTTTAACCCCATTAGCAACATCAGTCCCGATAATGTCTCAAAACTCTTGAAAAAAGAGCATTGGGAAACCATCAGGACCAGGAGCTTTGTTTCCATCAAAGGAGAAAACAACATTTTTAATTTCTAAGATGGAAGGAATGGAAGAGAGAAAGACATTATTTTGGGCATCAATGAGACGAGGAATGTTCTGAAGAAAAGAGGACCGAGTTTCAGCATCCAGACTTTGATCCCTCGTTAGGAGGTCCGAGAAATACCTCTTAGCTTCATTCCTTATTTCATCTTCCTTGACCAGCTCCCCACTGTCCACAACTAACTTGTTCATCCTGTTGGCTGCTTTATGTTTGATGGTTGACATATGGAAGAATCTTGTATTCCTGTCCCCTTCCTTGAGCCAAATGCATCTCGATCTCTGCTTCCAGAACATTTCCTCTTTAGCTATAATGTCATGGTATTTCTTAAGAATCTCATTCTCCTCAACAATAGAAACAGTGCTGAAACCATCCTTCTGGATCTGGTCCTGTATTTCTTTAAGGTTTTCCTGAATTTTACTCTTAGCCTCAAATATATTCCCAAAGTTGTTCTTATTCCAGATTCGAATGTTGTCCTTCACACTTTTTAGCTTCTTAACAACTTTGAACATTGTCGTTCCCTCAACTTGGATACTCCACCATTTTTGAATATATTTTTTAATGTCGGGGTGAAGGGTCCACATTTTTTCAAATCCAAAGGGATAGGTCTATAGTGATGTTGCGTATATGGACCACTTGGTATAGAGTCATGATGAGGAATATAATATCTGCTTTGTCCATGTATACCATACTTTATAGGAATGTAATGAGTTTGTTCTAGTGTGTTGCCCCCAAATTTGACGCGGGGTTTCCTTGTGTCCAAATTTTGAGCATGCCTTTGAATATCCAATTGCTTTGGTGGTAGGTCCTTAGCATTGGTATGTGATTGAGCATATTTCTCTGTATAAGACTTCCATATTGGTCTGCGAAGGTGAGTATCATATGCTTGACCATGTGTGTATGGGACCTCTGGTTTTTGAAACAAAGATGATGGTGATTCACGCACAAGATGTGGTCCTCTATTGCCTCCACTATTAGGCCTCCTTTGATCCATGTTGGAGTGAGTTTGTTGCAAAGGTCAATTTTCCATTATTTGAGACATGTTGAAATCATGAGGGATCTTGGCTCCACTTTGTGCCATCATTTGTAAGAAATATTGTCTATCTCTCCTTATTATTTCCTCAACCAATCGATTGAAACAGGGATCCATAATGGAGTCTTTCACTTCTGCTGAATGTATTGAAATGTTGTCCATATTGTCATTGTGTGTGTCATTGTTGTTTGTAGTGTCAATGTTTTCAACATTTGGAATGGTTCTATAAGCATCCATGTCAGGTAATGTAGTATGATTGGAATTGAAAAAGATATCATTGTCATATTCATAGGCACTCATGTTTGCGGTCTCTTGAGCCTCTTTAGCTTCTCTCCTAGATTTTGGTAACGGGTTTCAACCATGGACTAGGTCTTGACCAAGATGTGTGAGACTAGATGAAAATGGAAAAGAGTATGGAAGACCAAGAGTTGGATGGAATGTAAATGAATTTGAGGTTTACTTGCAATGTCCAAAGTGTAAGACCAAGTATGTATGTAATAGAGTAGGTGTGGCTTCCAAAGAGATGATAGTTTCTCTTGATGAGGTAAGTGGACCTTGACTCTAAGTAAGACCAAATGAGACCTAAAGGTGATAGACCTTGATGAGGGACCACTTAGCAAAATGTTGTTGTATGTAGTGTGTTGACAAAGCAAGATGAGGACAAACAAGTGACCTTTTGACTCAAGTTTAGACAAATGTGAATATAATGTAAGGTGTAAAGCAATGATGGACTTTGTGAGACCCAAAGATAGGTTGAATGCTAGATGAAAACCTAAAGAGATAGCTTAGGAAGCTCAAGAATTTTGAAACTGATTGCTCTTGTTTGTTGGACTGTAAATTTTTCCAATTTGTGAAGTTGTTTGTTGTGACCAAATCTAAATTTTTTTACTATTTTTCGTGACAAGAGGACACAATGATGATGAAGACTCAATGTTTGCAAGTGTTTAGACTCAAAAATGACTCAAAGAAAAGTGTGTTGTTTGATGTAAAATTTGTTTTGCATACACCTGAAGACGCAAAAGACGCAATGTTTTAATGTTTGGTCTTGAATGTTTGATTGTTCAAAATAAGACAAGCACAATTCTTATGGTTGGCCAGGACAATAGTTGTTGATTTCACATGGAGTTTCCCCCGAGGCTACGCTATTTAGAGCGGATACTTAGATGCTTGACCCCACTGGCTCCACCCTTGGCACTCACTTCTCGGGGAAGCCAAGCATCAGTCCCCACGAAAACTCCTCGTGGCGAACTTTGTATCTCTACTAAGAATCATATGTGTGTGGGCTGCTACCAGAGGTCCAACCTCCTACCCCAACAACTAGAAGGATTTTGGCTTCTAAAACAAAAAGGTGCTAGTAAGGGCATCCGCTCGTGTGGCCATACATGGGACACTTTCAGCTTTGTAAATACAGAAGGCTCCCAGTCGATAGGGGTTATGCCCTACAACTGATCAAATAAATTTGATCAAACGGGTTTATCGGGAGACATAGTGTCGATATGAACTAATCAACACACGTTATCCATAATTTTCACCATGAATACAGTTGTTTATAGTGGTTCAGAAGAGGTGGGTTTTCCTCGCTACCACTTGGGTCGTTCTCTCCTCACTAGTAGTCCTAATGACCACACGGGGAGACAGACCCTCTAAAGATGAAACAAAAAAAGCCTATTGCTCAAGACACAAAAGACAATGGTTCAATTTTAGTGCATCAATTGAAGTGTTTGCTAGTCTATGAGAACAAGGCACACAATAAAGATAAAAAACCCTTGCCAGGGTCTTGCAACAAAGATTTGTTAGTAGTTTGGATTGTTTCAAATGATCACCCCTTCCCGCAAGCACACAAGTTAGCTAAATTTTAGATCCAAAAGACTTTGTGAAATAGGGGCCTTCAACAATGCATTTTGTTGACCAATTCAAAGATCTGATTCATCATAAAAAAATACCATCTATAAAATTTCAAGAGATTTCCAGAAATGTAAGAAAATCCAAAAAATTTGCTAATTTGCTCCAAAAATTAATTTTTTATGAAAAATCATAAAAAAATCATATAAAATGCAAAATCGATCCAAAAAATTTGAAATTTTTACTAGAGAGTCCTGATGGTCTTTCAAACCTTCATAAAAAAATTTCTACAACAAATCCAAGCAGTTTGTGAGATATGAGTAAAATAATGCAAAACCCTAATTTTCAAAGATCCGATTTTTGAGGAATTATTTTACATCAAATTTAAAATCACAAAGAACAGATCCTATGTATAATTTTGAGAGATTTCCAAAAATGTAAGAAAATCTGAAAAATTCGCTAATTTGCTCTCAAAATTAATTTTTTATGAAATATCATAAAAAATTCATATAAAATGAAACCTTGATCCAAAATATCTAAAATTTTTACTGAGCACCTCTGATAATTTTCCCGACCTGCAAAAAAATTTTGATGCCAAAATTCGAAGCCATTTGTGAGATCTGATCAAAATAAGGAAAAACCCTAATTTTCAAAGATCCAATTTTCGAGGAATGATTTTGCATCAAATTTAAAATCACAAAGAACAGATCATGTGTATGAATTAGAGAGCTTTCCAAAAATATAAGAAAATCTAAAAAATTCGCTAATTTGCTCTCAAAATTAATTTTTTAATGAAAAATCATAAAAAAAATCATGAACAATGCAAATGTGCTCCAAAAATTTTGAATTTTGGATTGAAAGCTCTTAATGTTGTCTTCAACCTGCAAACAAAATTTGGTGCAAAATTTCCAAGCCGTTTGTGAGATATGATCGAATCTCTCCAAGATCTTGATTTTGTGTCCAAAACCCTAGCTGCACAAGGTTATTCTCCAAATTGTTTTACAAAACAACAATATAGGGTTAGAAAATCTGCAAAAAACACAGATCTAACAAAAATCCATGTCCCACGGGGTGTGCCAAAATGTATATGGTGAAAATGGAAACAACAATGTTGAAAGACTAAATGAATTCAACCACAAAACCCTAGCCTAACAACAACAAAGATCCACCATAACATATGAAGATCACCTAAGACAATGCAAATCAAATGAAATCACAAAGATTATACCATCACATGTCCAATAGGGTTTGAATCTCAATTCTTCCTATATCCATTGATCTTGCTTGATATATTTGCTCTTAGATTTTATGTGCACAAGAGCTCAACAAAGAACAGAAATGTGGTTGCAAGTAGGATCGCATATGAAAGTTCAAAAGCGTAGTTGGGGCTGAATGCATAGTGAGTTAGTTAGGGTTTGATAATGAAGGAAGCATCTCCTTATATAGAAGACACTATATGAAATGGAGGGATAAGATTGAGAGGTGTAAAAGAGGTCAGCTATGATTAGAGGGTAGGTAAAGAAAATAATAAAATAATAAAAGGGGTAGGTAGTGTATGAATTAAGACATGAATGACATGTGTCATGGGTAGAAAAGGCTAATGAATTAATTAAATAAATAAAGATTTATTTAATTAATAGAGGAAGTGGGATCAATTAAATAAATAAGATATTTATTTAATTTAAGAAAAGGGTAATTTAAATAAATAAATGTACTTATTTAAATGAGAAATAAGGCTAGAAGAGGATAAATGAACGAATTAAATAAATAAAGATTTATTTAATTAATAGAAGAATTAGGCTTAGATAATTAAATAAATAAAAATATTTATTTAATTAGACATGACAATTTTAGGTGTCTACAATATGTATCTATATTTAAAGGCATTTAATTACATTCATTTTACATAATCTCACTCTTAAGTATCCTATTCCATCCTAGAATAAATTAGTGCACGAAATGACTTAGAATCTTCACAATCATTCTAATGCATTTGCATGCTTGAAGACTATTGTTTTTGATCCTTTGCATGATTGTAAAGATGCTACTTTTCTAGGGATTGACCTGGGAGAACATGTTTCCTTATAATTTGGCAATAAATATAAAAAAGACTAATTGCCCTTTAAAATTAATATGATTGTTAATATTTAATTATAATGTTCTAATAGACACAAGATATTTAACTATTTAAATGACCTTTTATAATATATTGCGTAAAAATTAAAAAATGCAATAATAATATATAGGCATTCTAGAGTGGCAATAGGATCTATAAGAGATCAATACAATCCGTTTAAAAAAACAATTCTCTATATTTGATATAAAACCTCTCAAAAAGATTTAAAAATAATTTACCCAATTCATTAAAAAAGGAAAGGTTGTTTTGGGTTTTTTTTTCTAGTAATCTTTTGAAGACCTAATTTATTGCATTTTGAAACATCTTATTACTTGTACTACTATAATAAAAGATAAATTATCAAATAGTTCTTAATGATTGTGCTATTACATCTTAAATTTTATTATCAAGATATATTTTCCCAATAAAATTATACAACTCTAATTTAAAAAAAAACCCATCCTAATCACAATTCCTAATTAAATAAAAATACATAAAAAAATACAATAACAAGAACCCATAAAATTATAAGACTAAAATTTCAGAAAAACAATAATTAACACCTTGTTTTCTAAAAAAAATCACTTAAATATATACTTAATTTTTATTATAAGCTAACAATATAGTCAATTGAGTCGAGTTAATATAAAATAAATAGTACTACTACATTAATTATTCTTTCTCTTGCATTTTTCTTAAAAGTTGTCATACAAGGCTTTCATGAAAAGTCATGTTCTCTCTCAAATCACATTTCTTAGGGTAGGCCACCACAGAACCTCCTACCTAGTTTTAATGTGTCATCAAGCATACGATGACAATATGTCACCATTAGATGCTATTATTATGCTATGTAATTTTTATCATTTTTTTCTCAACTCATAATATTTAATTATGTTAATAGATTTGATAACATTTCTATGAACCAAGGAAAAGTTTAGTCTCCAAATCAATCTTTGTAATGATACTATGCATTTAAAAGAGTCATATTAAATTTGTTTATTTAATATATGTGAAAAAATAATTTAAATTTATGTTTATTAGAATCAAAATAACAGGTAAATTTTTTAGTTATTAAAAAACGTGTATATATTATTTTGTAATAAATTTAGTCATCAATTATAAGTATAACAATAAATTATATTTATAAACATTATAAAATTAAAGTGATAACAATGTTTAGACAAATGAAGATGATTTGGACAACATATTTATCATAAAAGTAATGTTGACAATGAGAAAGCCATAAAGCTCATATATAAAGTGTTGATAAAAACATCCAAAATTAAATTATGATTTTTTTGGGAAAAAAGATTCTTATGACAATGAAATAATGCATGCAATTGAAAGAGATGCTAAGGCATATTAGTACATCCCACACAATCACTTAATTTGTTTCTCTTATGACAATAGGCATGCGAGCCATATAACATTTAAGTTACCAATGATGTTCATGTGCTTGTATTTTCTAAAGATCTACATGCTTGAAAAAGAAATTTGCATCTTATGCATAATTTAGGATGCTTGAAAGATAAATTGTTTAATACGAGCACATGAACACACACACACACATGAGTGAGAGAGAGAGAGAGAGACTTATTGTATCCACCATTTTTAGTATTTCTATAAATGATTGTCCATATTAATAAATTTTGACACATGAAAAGTTACTTCTTTTTATTATATTCATCAAAATCTCTTAAATTATTGTATCCATAATATTGTCAATGCAATGTCAGTAGATTTCGACAATCCATTCAACTGTCAATGTATACTTTTGGATGTGATTGTGTGAATATTTTTGCATCGATTTGAAATGTTACATATCTAAATCTTTAAAATTACTAATAAATTTTTTATGGTTGAAATTTATTGAATCTATATTTCTACAAATTGTTATCTATATTGATAAATTTTGATATACTAAAGAATTTCTTTTTAATATGTTAATTTATCATATCAATAAGAATATTATAAACTTGTAAAAGCATCTCAAAATAGTTTTTCAAAAAATAAGTGATAAATACATATATAAATAATCATATAAACCAAACACGATACCTCAGACTGAAAGAAAATATAATATAAAATAATTAAATTTAAAAAAAGGTAATTATCAACCAACCAATTATAATTTTATCATACTTGTTAATAAACTCATTTAACTTATGTCAATGGAAAAAGAGAACAATTTGGGGAGTTTTTGAAGAGCCGTCAACAATTGCTGGATATTGTATGCAAAATTCCAGTGGACCCCATTACAACGGGACAGCGTTAAAGTTTACTCTAGCGGGACCCACCAAAATTCCACAACGTCTCGAAAATCTTTTACATTACACGTCAGCACCAAAGACGGACCTTTTCAGTCCCCCGATACCATCGACCTCTTATCGCACACGTGTCAGTCCAACAACCACCTACTCAATCCAGAGCCGGTCAGCGCCGCCCCTCTCCAACGCGAAACGAGTTTCACCTCACCGCCCGTCCGCGGACAGGGTCGGTAAAATGAAGAATAGCCGCACGATCTCGTCCCAGAGCAATATCTACCGTCGGATCCCCTGCCTTGAGATAGTGGAGAAGATTTTCTCGATTAAAAAAGGCCAAGCGGGCCATGGGGGCCGGAGAGCCGCACGATTTATAGGCGGCCCGGTCACAGCCGTCGATCCTGTCCGAACCCCTTCAATACGTTGAATAGTTCACCACGCGGCAAATTCAGAGCCGTCAGATGAAATGAGGAGCGATTCCAGCCGTCCATTTTTTCTGTCACAGAAACTGGCAGAAAGCCGCGTGAATGCGTAGAGCAGACGAGAAGGGGGAGTCATTTGACTTTTTATTTTTTCTTTTCGCATTAAAGAACCGTAAAATTGAATTTGTTTTGTCATCCTTATGGTTCTGTACTGAAGAAAATCCCTGAGACTATTTACACCGGTCAAGGGTTCGAATCCCGGACTCGCAGCACAAATCTTTTCTAGATACGTAGCTGACTAATTAACAAGCAGGGTCGATTGATTGACGAGCAAACTAATCGGATTAAATGGAAGCCGCAGCCGCATTTCAATCGACAGATACGCTAATGTCTGATGCTCATCCCCCTCCTGCAAGCAATCCGATGGATAATATCCTCGCGGTGCCCAGCCATGGCGGCCGTTTTATGCAGTATAATATTTTCGGCAACATTTTTGAAGTGACTGCCAAGTACAGACCCCCTCTCCTGCCCATCGGGAAAGGAGCTTATGGGATTGTCTGGTTAGTAAAAACTTTAACCTTTTTTGCAGTATTAACAAACTACCGCAAAATTTATGTGTGAAACTGTTTTTATATATTTTGAGTTAACTGTGTGCGGAAATTCAAGTAATGATTTTGGATCAGGATGAGATTGTAAAGTTAGTCCTAATTTTGATGTGCAACGGGCGAAATTTTAGTGGCTAATTTCTGTTGTTGTTTTTCCGTGGATTTCGGGGTTTAATGATGCATTATTTGCACGAATTTGTAGGGTTTTTTAAATTCTGCCCTGAATTTTGGGGATTATTATTGATTTTCTCTTAATTTAACGTAAATGTCACATGTACTCTAGGTTATGACTACAAATACGTGTAATTCTGGAAAAATGTGTTTCTCTCTTGTTTAATAACGCACGCCTGTCCCTTTTGCCTGCTTTGAGACGAGGAGCTTGACCAATGAGTTTTTATTGATCTATGCACAAATTAAGTCAACTGTATCCTGAAATTCAAGTAACGATTTTGGATTAGGACGAAATTATAGTAGTAGTGTTTTTGATGTTTTCCCTGAATTTTGGGGTTTACTTACGTGATAGTTGTCCTGAAACGATGTGTATTCTAATTTTTAAAAATCTCTGTATAGATTATGTCTAATTGTGGAGACATTCAAACGTTTCTCTTCCGAATTCCAAAATTTTATTTCTGTTTTTCTTGAAACTTTGGCTCATGACTTATTGGATCCTCAAGTATTTTTAAATGCTAATGGCTCAAGATTTATTATTTATATCAAATTTGGATCTGGTGAGATTGTGTCGTTATTCTTATTTTAGGTTTGCTAGAGGCTGAGTGTTTGTGAGGTTCATATTTTATTTGCGTTGAATTATAGGTGTATTTATTTCTTCTAGAGGTAGTCATTATTCTTCCCTCAAGTGTAAAGCCTTTAATTATATTCTTAAAGAATCCTGGGGTTGATAGCTCAATTGATCCATTCTGCGAGAACACCTATAGGTTAGTCTGTGGATTTCCCTGTCTATAGGCTTTGTTCAAGTCCAGTCTCTCTGATTACTGGTCTTTTTTTCTTAACTAGATTGTGAAGATAATGACTGAAAGTGAAAACTAATGAACTTTTATTTCCATTAGTGGAATGCACCTTGCTCCAATAGGGCAGATATTGATGGCTGGCTTTAACACCCAGTTGGTTTTGAACCTGATCTTCATATGAGAATTGTTTCAACTTTCAACCAAGCTGACTGGATGTGTTTCAACTTATTCAAGTCCTCTATATTTCAAGGTTTTTGTCTACTTTTTACTTTTCTAGCAATTTTACTGTCTTTAATTACAGTACTCCGAGTTTTGAGGTTTATTATTGGTTATCTCCTAACTTTAGGTGAATATTACACGTTACAACAGCAAACAAAAGTAAATTGTGAAAATATATGGTTCTGCTTTTCTTAACTTGTTTTTTCAACAACTTATCTGTGGACTAACAGATTTGTCGCTGTTTTGTCAAATGTACAGAGTTGTTAGGGTGAATTTTTGTTTTATATGGTAATGTATGTTAGGATGCAACATTAGTCATACAAAAATGGGTGGAAATTCGAGCAACATTTTTGGATTGGAGCAACATTTTATTGGTAGTGTTATTTTTAAGTTGTCAGAAGTGAAGTTTTAGTCAGGTTAGTTTCTGCTGTTTTTCTTTTTATCTGAATTCTAGGGTTGATTTTCTCTTAATTTTATGGCAAATGTGCAATTGTGGAAATAGAATCTCAATCTCTTTATTTATTTTGTCTGAATTTTGGGTTTTGTTTTCAATTTTCCTAGCAATCTTACAGCCATAGGCAAATTATATAGTTTTCCTTAACTTTAGGGGTGTTCGCTGCTTCTTTTCAGAACTCTTTAGATGGATAATCTTTGTTTAATGATAGATGTGTGCTGATTTTCAAATAGAACTAATTATATTTTTTTGTTAATTTTGAATTGCTAGAGATGGAGTTGATGCGATGTTACTCATCTTTGTTTTCCTTCGATTTAGGGTTTATTATCTTGTCTGAATTGTGGTTTTTTTTTTTTAAAACTTTCCTAGCAGTCTTACAGCCTCAGTCACAAGGTTCAAATTCGAATTCGAATTCGACAGCCATGAAATTCGGATGAAATTCAACAAGGGAAAAATTTGAAAAAAAATTCGGATAAAATTCGCCTTCTATAATTTTGTTTATTTTTAAATATATGTATACTTCTAATAAATTATCAGAATAGCGACCCTTGTTGGAGAAAATCCGAGAGCGACCCAGCAGTTGCAGACACCCATGACCCAATAGATACAAAGCATGTACAAAGAATACCCACGACCAACTGAGTTGTGTTTAGAGGCGGATAGCAGTGCTTTATAGAGGAAATACGATTAAATTCAATTTTTTTTATAGAAGTTTGAAATTCAATTAAATTCGAACCTCATCCATGAAAATCGCCATATCCTGTGACTTAGCTTACAGCCACTGTCAAATTATATGTATTATCTTAACCTGAGGGTCATTTGGTTCTTCTTTTCAGGACTCTGTAGATAGTTAGTCATTGTCCAATCATAGCGCTGCTATTCAAATAATATTAACGGACTGGGGGCAGATTATATTTTTTCATTTTTTGTGTTATTTTTGACTTCCCGTAGATCGAATTGTTGTGAGATTATTTTTTCTTTGTTTTCCTTGGATTTAAGGTGCATTTATGTATAATTTGCCTTGAATTGTAGGTTAATTTATGGTTGAGTTTTGAATGATTTTTGTCAATACTATAAAATCTTAAAGCAAATATATGTAATTATGGAAAAATGTTTTTCAATCTTATTTTGGAGATATTCAAAGACAATGTACTCTTGGCGCCCACTTTGAACAGGCATTGTGTTAAAAGTACCTAGGGATATATTATAATATGTATGTATAGGTTGATGTAGATGCTGACATATAGTGCATATAAAGAAGCCTTGTAAGATAGTATAGATGATGTGGACCAAAGCAAAGTCAAAGTAGCAAGTTAAGAACAGACATCGTGTGAAGTACCTAGGGATATATTATAATATATATAGGTTGATGTAGATGCTGACATATAGTGAATATAAAGAAACCTTGTAGGATATTATTCATGATGTGGACCAAAGTTAAAGTAGCAAGTTAAGGAATCTAAAGAAGTATGCATAGAAGAATTAGAAAAAGAGAAGGAACAAGACGAAGGAGCATTTCTATTCAAGAGCCAAAAGTACAAGTGGAAATCATATAGAAGAAGCAAATGTATCAAAAAAGTTTTTGAAAATTAGTAGAAAAATGGTGCTTTGTAAAGACATCCCCAGCCTTGTGAGAGGCAATAAATAAGAGGCACAGTACTATGCATCAAATAAGCACCAACTATGAACACATAGGGAACCAAAGGAGTCATCACTAGCATACACATGGAATGGAAGGAATGACTATGGTCAAAAATGGAATTAGAGAAACAATCATTATGAATCTGCATGGAATCAAAGGAGAAATATAGGAATCTTAGGCATCAAAGGAGCAAAAGTTATTTGTGAAAGTAACATAGGAATTACTACAATGGTGAATGAACTCAGAGTGGTGCATAAAAGCGAAAGAATATTGATGGATGGGTAACATCAATCACATAAGTATTATGGATAGTTGGATGATATTATAATGTATATAGGTTGATGGAGATGCTGACATGTGGTAAACACCCCTTTGTTATCTATATTGGATAGCTTGTGTAATTAATTATATTAAGTTACAAGTCAGCCATCCCTTACATTGGGATAGGTGGTTTACCCCTCCATTATATTATCAGTGGGAAGTCTATACATAGAGAGGATTATCCTTGTAATGGTGGGAAAATTATGGTATATATAATGTGGAGTTTGCTTCTTTCCTAAGGAGAATTGTTCAGTGTTTACCTATCTTAATGGATTATTCTAGCTCTAAGTATAATGAATATTATTATATTAGGGCATCTTGGCTCGCAAACATTCCATGTTGTGTGATCTCTCTCTTTTATGTTCTCATATTGCTATCATTATCTAGAGAAATTTCTATAAGTATACGGTTTTCTAACACAATGCTCTATGGATTTTAACCTATTTATGATTTATCTCTCCTAATTTTATCTTTTGAGCAATTTTAGCCACTTTAATTGCAATACTATGCTAATTGTATACCCTTACTGAATTAAAGAGTCATTTGTTCCACTATTGTTTGAATTTAATATCAAGTAACTGAATATACCAATTTTAGATAAGGCGTGAGATTGTCTTTGTTTTAGTGATATTCTTTAACCTCTTGCAAAGTTTTTGTTTTCTGGGCATATTTTTCTCTTTGTGAATATTGAGGTTTATTATCAGTTTTCTGATTTTTTTGTTTATTACTTACTCTGAATTAGCTTAATGAAATGAGATCACTTTGAGAGACGTGGATATGATATCAACTTTAACATTCTAGATTTGTTCTTGCAGATTATGACTGCTATGAACCTACAGCTATCATCATATGGCAGGCATTTCAGGCCTTTCAAAAGAAACTGTGTCTGAGTTCATTTCTCTTTCTAAATTTGTTAGCTGTATTATTGATTTTCTCTCAATTAGAGGGTTCTTAACTTTATATGTTTTAGTTAATCATATGCTTTAGATAAACTGAAATGTGTGCATACAGGACTGCCCAGTAGGCATGCATGCTTTTAACCTTCGAATATTATGTATTTTAAGGGAAGAGAATAATTTTTTCATTTATATTTATGGTAAGAATGTCACTTTTATTTTTGATATATAAATGAGGGATTTTATTGGGGACACTCACCTGTAAATTTTTTCCCTATAGGCTGTGCAACTGAATATGGTTAGCACCACAGTACAAAAAATACTTTAAGAGACTAGTCAGCTATATGTAAAGAGTGTCTTTATGGGTGTGGAGCTTGGACATGCAGCTAAAGCTGCAATGCAAAAAGCACTTTTGTTAGCATAGTAGGTAAAATCAAGTTTACAGCAGATAATTAGATTACTATGATGATGTCAGACAACAGAGAAAATTAAACGTAGAGTGTCAAGGACCACGGTGAGATTGACACTCATGGATTGTTATCCTAACCAACTAGAGTTCCCCATCCCAAGCCTGCATCGGGCCAACAGCCAATTCCTCATCTAATGCCACTGTTTATTGAACTTTGTTTTCAGTTGCCAACTCCACATGCCTAATGTGATGATTCACATTCACTATTTGATAGCCAACTAGAGTTGTCTTCATGTTGGCAGCCATTGCATTCTAAAGAATGCCTACCTCGACAACACCTGTGCCCATAGCCAACACTCTTTCTCTGCCTGCTATGATCCCTGCCCACCTCAACCTCTGTACCTATTGCCCCCAGAACTTGGAGCTCCCATTTTGATCATCGGGAGTTTCTTACCTTTTAGGATTACAAGTAGTTCTTCTCTTCATCAATTTCATTCTAGCATATTGTCATGTACAAAGAACACATGGTGCACTCTCCAAGCTGGGTCCTCATTTAACTCCATTCTCCTCAGGTCTGATAAGAGCTTCAAAGGCCCGTGGAGGAGCTTTAGAATATCTACTTGAGATGTCTGCTTGGGAAAGGAGTTCGCCACATCCACTTTGAGCCATTGAGGAGGCAAAGATTTGCGGGGTCATGGCATTGGCTGAAGACACTGTGCTAACCAAGAGCCACTCTCATTGCTTTGTCAAACTCCATGAAAGCCATATAATTGTTTCTTAGTTTTTTCAATTGACTATTTGATGTTTTAACTAGCTTCTGTAACCCTAGGCTCACAGCTTTCACTATGTTCTGCCTCCAAGATTGTTATCAATTCATTGTGTTTAGGGAGGAACCTCACCTTCAATGGCACATCCTAAACCCAAATAAAACTATCCTTGTCTGAGATATTCCCTAGTAGACTGAAAAGAACACTAGAGTTAAATTGTTTGACACTCTGACTCTACATCCATTGCTTTTCCTTTAGGACACCTATAATCAATTGAGGCTTTGATTTTTCCACCATTGAAAAGATCATCCTCCACCTCTTGCCAAAGAGCGAGACTATTGGAAGGGACTTTCCCTTTCTTGTCTTGTTTCCTACTTATCATTGCCGTTGTCAACCTTGAATGTTGATTGAAACTTGAAACCATATAACTTGACAACTAGAGACGACTAACTTTGAATTGTTGCTATTGCTAAAAAATAGTTGATCTTGAGGGAAAAAGCTTGTCTCATTTTCTACTCATAATTGATGTTGTCAACCTTGAAACCATATAACTTGACAACTAGAGGCAACTAACTTTTTATTGTTGCTATTGCCAGAAAATGGGTGAACTTGAAGGGATGGTCAACATAAGACAGAAGGATCTTTTAGCATGTGTATATTCATTGGATATAAGCACATATAAATGGTTTAATGATCATTTGTTAGTCCTTCCAAACTGCCTAGACTATCATCTAGAAGAAGCTAATGTAGCTGAGGTCATTCCCTTCAGCAGGGCTGGAAAGGGAAGAGAAACATCCATATGGAAGCCTGCATTTGCTATGAAGTCTGCTGTTCTATTCACCTCCCTGAAGCAATCTTGAAGTTTATCCAGATGAAGTTGGTTGATAGTCTTCTTGCTGCCTTTAAGAGATGCTCTAGCTTCTAGTTGGCTGTGTCGTCCCTTTCATTACTACATGGTAGTCTCCCTAAAGCCCATTCATTAGGAAGTTCAGGAAGATAGCCAGCTTGAGAGCCTCAATCAAAGCGAGGATTTTGAGCGTCCTTAATCAAAATCTAAAGTTAATAATATGATATCCCTGAATCTTAGGGCTGTTTATTCTGTTTCCAAATTATATGGTTTAGAAATAAAGTATTTGATAATATCACTTCTGTATCTGGCATGAAATCGAATTATTAGTTCGATTTTTTTTTTCACTTGCTAGAGTTGGAGTTTTTGTTTCCTGGTTGCTGAGATCGATTAAACTGCATATTAAATAATGTTTAGGATTAGTTATGTATTATTTGCTCTGAATTAGTCAGTTATTTATTTCTTCCTGTAGTTTGAAGTTATTTATGTTTAGGCTTAGTTATGTATTATTTCTGTATCTGGCATAAAATCAAATTATTAGTGTAATTTATTTTTTCTCACTTGTTAGAGTTGGAGTTTTTGTTCTCTGGCTGCCAGGATTGATTTAACTGCATGTTAAATTATGTTTAGGCATAGTTATGTATTATTTTCTCTGAATTAGTCAGTTATTTATTTCTTCCTGTAGTTTGAAGTTGATCATTTTCTCCTAGGGCTCTATTTAAATGCTTTTCTTAAATATTCAGGTTTGTTTACTATTTATTTATAGTTTGTGTGTGTGTTGTTAGCATTATTTTTGTGGATGTAGGAGATGGGCGTAGCTCTCTAAACAAATTAACTTATTCCTTTTTGTCGGTTTGTATGTGTATATAGCTCTTCTAATGGAACTAACTTATTCTTCTCTATATTGGTTTGTCTATGTAGCTCTGCGATGAATTCGGAGACAAATGAGCATGTTGCCATCAAGAAGATTTCTAATGCCTTTGACAATCGCATTGATGCAAAGCGGACTCTTCGAGAAATCAAGTTGTGTCGACATATGGATCATGAAAATGTAGTCTCTCCTCCCAAAGAGCAGCATATTACAGACAATGTTTCAATTTTTGTTATTCTCTTGTCATTAATATGTAGATTATTTTTATTGACTTGTTTGGTTTGAGAACTTAACTAATTATTGCAGCTGATGGCTCATTTTTCTGTTTGTTGGGAATCCACTCAATTTAGAGCATAGTGTTTCTACCTTTTGAATTAATGCAATGTCTGATGTTGACTCTTTTGGTTATTGTGCATTTCTACTAGAAATAGTTTAAGAGTCAAGACCAAATATCATCAGTTATTACCCAAGATACTCGTATACGTAGGGAACACCCTTGTGCTATTTAGAGGTGAAATCATTCGGGTTCAACCAATCACAGGGTGGTGATTGATTCTGCATGCAATTAGGGGCAACATCTGGGCCACAAGAATTTTCTGCCTTGGGCTACCATTGCATATCACCTGCTGGTGTGGTTTTTTGAGGGCACTCGAAGTTTGGATAGTAGACTGCCAGGAGTAGGATGTCAGATGCCAGCAATATGAAACTCATCTTATAACATGGCAAACATAGACATAGACAGAATGGCTTAAATCACACACACTAAGCTTACATTTCTAGGCTTAAAAGTGTTAAACACTCAGAGTTGACGGACATTTTCTAGGCTTAATATGTTGCTTAATGTGTGTGGTCACACTAAGAATACACTTATAGGCTTAAAAGTGTTAAACACTCAGAGTTGACTAACATTCTCTAGGCTTAATATGTTGCTTAGTGTGTGTGGTTTAAGGCTGGCCAACATAGATATCATGTGAATCATCAAGTACAAAATAAACACTTAAAAAGACTTGTATACATATGTATACACATATACATGTGTATATGTATATGTAGACATATATGCTTATATGTATATGTTGGTGTTGGAAATAAGCCACACCCGGACCGACGATGGACTGGTCCAAGAGGGGCCAGTAGCTCAGTGGTAGAGCACTCCAGCAGCGTATGGAAGGTCCTAGGTTCAAGTCCTAGCTGGTCCATGTCTCAACAGTATACACATACACAATCATGATTATATATACACATTTCTATTTATACTCGTATATGTATATGCATATATTTATACACTATATATCATAGAAGCAAAAATCTTTTGGGAAAAAATCAACAAACCAGAAGTATAAGATTTTTCAAAAAAAAAAGGGCATTTAATTGGGAAGAATTGGATTAAAAAGAAAAGGCAAAAAAAGATAAAAACATGCTTTTTTTAAGTTAAAAGGCATTTCTATTTCATAGAGATATATAGAACAAATAAAATTGAGAGTTTAGACTTTAGACTATGAATTGTGGAACATCGGATTTTTTTATTTTTGTTAATATTGCTGATTACATTGCATTGAACAATGCATATTTCATAGTGCATGTATAATAATAAGATACTAATACTTTTCAAAATTTCAGTTACAATCTACTTTGTACAAAGTCAACTTACAAGCTAAGTACAAAGTTCCAAAAAATTAGATGTAGCCAATGACTCTTGTTGCTATGAGGAGAGCTACACTAGAGGGCGGCAGGTCTTGATGATGAAGCACTTGATTAATTGTTCAACCACATCACTATCATTTTAGATGTACCATCATTAAGGACATCATCGTGAAATCTCAATCAATCTTGTTGATGTCAATTGGCTGGTCTTTCTCAAGAGTACCTAGTTTTTGCTTATATAGAAATTTGAAAATGAAAAAAAAACAATGATTACAATTTATAGTTATGATTGCAGGTATATCAAAACTCTAAATTTTGAGCTTTCTTTAGTATCTGGGTGGAGCTTGTGGTGAGTGAGCATGAAATCATTCATTTGTTGTTGTGTTAGACGGGTTGTATTTTTTTAAAAGGTATGTGTTAGAGAACACACAAACACACTAAAATAAACTACATGGCTGACATCTGTTGAATATTTTTTGCTTCTTAGCCATAAAAATCCCCCATTTTATTCTATTGAAAGTTTATGGAGTCTATCTAGTTTAAAGGTTTCCTACCTTGCACAACATCCATACTTGAGAAAAAATTCCTGATCTCCAGATATTTGTAGCTTTTCTATAATTTTCTACATATTTTTTGGGGTAGGAAACATTTTCTCCATGCACATGAGTAGGCCTTGTGTGACCTCATCATCGTCATCATCATTTTTGAATGAGGGGCTATAGAACAATGTTGGATTTACATACTATCCAACAACATGGAGGCAGTAGTGTATCTATTAATTCCATCTCCTAGCCCCATAATGGCATGTATTTGTCCTTGTTACTTTCCATCTTATCCCTCATCACCTTCTTGGCCCTATCCATGGCCTCGTACAAATAGTCTATGGGGAATTTCTCCCTATACTAGCCTCAAATTTTTTATAAGAGGCTCTAAAAATTCGACAATATATTTAGTTGCATCCGAAAAACTTGGAGAAAAAATATACTCTGCCATTATTTTTCCATACATTTGATTTGTCAAGCCGCACTCCATCCACTCAATTGAAATGAACATTCACTTCAAATTCTTTTTTGTTGGTGAAGAGTTTGCAGATTACGGATGTGTATAGCAAATCTTGTCGCTCTTTGTCGAATTAGCTCCTTGCCCTCTATGAAGGAGCACATCATACCCAACACCTTCATGTGATTGTAGATGAATTGGGTCACAATGCAAGCCTTTTGCAATGCCTCCTTAATCCATTCAAGTATTCCAATGTCCTTTAGGGTTAGATAAAGGCAGCATGTTGCACACAAACTCAAAAACATAGGTCCATCAAGAGTCTACCAATAGCAACATTGCCTATAATAAACTAAACCACATTTGGTAGCCCTACATCCATGACCACTTTGTCAACTGACTTGAATAGTGTAATTGTAGGTTTGCTCCTATTAGATGCATCCATAGATTTCAAAGAAGTTGTGCCAATATTGCAAGAGACAAGGAAGTTGATGATAGTTTGTGATGCAGTCAAGGTGGGGAGATCCAATGATAACACAAAACATCATAACACAAAACATCATGCAATATACTGGCAACTTGTAACACAACACAAGATATAACCGGTAGAACCGTAGAAGTAACACACGATATAACTGGTAACCTGATAGATCAATCATTTAATCATTTAGTGAATTACATATGCCTTCAGTGGCTACACCTGCTGGACCGCAACCCAGGATTACAAAACAATTCTAAGATCCGCAGATCTTTTGCTCAACAAATAGGTCTCCGGTAACGGTCTGCATTGTTTTGCACTGATCCGGACGTCAGTCCATTCGGACTTCAGTCCCCCCGGACCAGAATCTCGGTCTCTGGTAACAGTTTGCACTATTCTGCACTGATCTGGACCTCAGTCCATCCGGACTTCAGTCCCCCCCCGACCAAAATCTCTGTCTTCGTTAACAGTTTGCATTGTTCCGGACCTCAGTCCATCCGGACTTCAATCCCCCCAAACTAGAATCTCTCCGGAAACTACATCTTCGCTCGATCTCCTCTTTTCTCCGACCTCTGTCCCCTATAATGAATCTCTAAGATTTCCCTTTATACCATTCGCAAGCAATAACAACTCAATCAAGTCAGCCAAAGACCAATCGGTTCATGATGAAACGTGTAAACAATAACATGTCGGCCCAAATCACCAAGAACATCTTCAAATGCATAAAACTTCATGCGGTCCTCTGGAAACATCAGACAAGGCCCAAAACAACATCGCTCAACGATCCGTAAGTTACGGAAACCACCCGCAACCCGATTCATCTTCGCTCCATACACTACAAAACTAACCGGTAAGAAAATACCAATACCGGGCCAATACCGGGATCGATGTCTCACCGAGATCAAATCCAAGTGCCGGTTTGAACTACTCCGGTGCTCCTGCATCATTTCGACTTTTATCCATCCACCTATCTAACATTATGGTGAATGCATTCTTTGTCCACTCTAATTAATGTTTGTCAACAACATCCTCAATATCCTATATTGCATCACTAAGCATATCAACTCTCAATGTCTTATATGATAAGGCTTTGAATCCATGACCTACCTCTACAATAGCATTCACTGTACCTTGCTAGTACAAAGACTTGGCAACATGGAACAATAGCTAGAGTAGAACTAGGAATTTACAATCCCCTTCTTCACTTGTTCTTGGACATTTTTCCTATATCTTGCACTCTCTAAAGTGGATTGTGATCTTGGTGTAGTAGTTGGTTCACAGCAAGAATTAATGTTTCCTCTCCACCTATGTTTAGGTTGCGAGCTATAGAAGAAGTGTTGTTTGAGATTCATTCAAAGACTTTTATGTACTAGCCACCTCATCTAAAGGATATTCCATATCGCTTATAAAAAATAGAAGCCACTTTTGTCCCTGTTCTTGCCTTTTTAGCCTTGTCATCAGAAATTGCTTGAAGAGCTTGTTTTGCTTGATATGTGACATTTGCAAGGCATGCCAGGCAAGTAGTGGTGCCATGCCTTATCTCCTTCACCAAGTGCTATTTGAAGTGTTGTGTGCCTCCATTGACTTCTTTCAAATATAAAGTGCATTTGACCTTGGTGTTACTACAGATTGATGTGCAATATGCCATCGTAAATATAAATAGCAATATGCCCTCATAAAGAGATTGGTGTTACCCTTTTCTATTTCTAGAACTTTTATTTGATTTCTCATCCTTTGTTGCCACTTGCTTTGTTGACTCTGAAAAGGGAACAACCTTCTCCTTTTTCTTTATATTTGGCTCCTCTTGTTTGTCCTTTGATTCTTTGGTGCATTCTTTAATAGCTTCTTGAACTTGCTCTACCTTGACTTCCCTTTGGTCTTTATTATGTGTAATACTCTGCAAGATAACTTTTTTCCTCCTATACCAAAGCTTCATGAACTTCTTTTGCACATTGATGTTGATTGTTTTCAAATATTCTAACCAAGAATAACCGAAAACAATTTCCAACCCATATATGTCCAAAGCATTAAAGTTTGAATGCAAAACATATTTATCCATGCAGAGCATTAAATATTTTTTGAATAGCCTTATTTGCTATTTGACTGTCCTTGATGTGGTTTGCGTATACTCGTAGTTTCTTGGTTAATTCCATGTTCACAAAGTTATACTTGCTATAAAGGTTTACAAAAACATTAATCTTTTGTCTTTTGAATGCATCAATGAAAATGAAGGATTGAATTTTCTTTCTCTGGAGCTGAAGTGTATGTACTTGTATCCTTCATCTTCTCTTCGTAAACCTTTTTTCCTCCTCTTTTGCCATCTTCTTTGTGATGCCCTAGGCCAAAACAATAATGCAAATCTAATTTTTAACCTTGTGCAAACACTCATTAGTTGAATAACAACACTATTGATCCCTATGTTTAATTAGATCTTAGACAGCTCAGATTTAAATTACTATTTATACATCCCAATTTCATTACATTCCAATCAATAATGACAACACAACACTTGATCTTCTTATTATAATGAACAACAAATATAGTTGAAATTCTTGCTCGCTTTGCTTTTTACAATAATGATTATATATTACATTCAGATAATTCTGCAATAGTAGCAATTCACACCAACGGCAATAGCAAATTGGATCAATACAATGTGGCTAGAGTCTAGGTCCTGTGAGGCTCAAATGTAAGCTCTGAATGATATCACCCTTTGAAACAAGTAGGATTTTTGTCCTAGGATTCCCACACTAAAACTTAAAGGGCTCAAAATGGATTCTGCAAGAAATTTGATTAAGTATAGACGATGATCTCAAATGAAAACGTTCACTCTTTTATATTCTCCACAAATATAATTGGTTGACCACCATGCACAATCATAACTTCAAATCTGAATAATGATCATGGGCGGGAAAGATTCCACTTTGAAAATTATGGAACCAAAAACAGACTACTGGAAATAGTAGGGCACGTGCTAGGAGGTTAGGAGGGGAATGGAGACAGGCAAAAATATTGGGGATTGGGGGGTTGGCCATATAACAAGACTCAAACTATAGGACGAGTCATTGGGGGTCAAGCAACGGGCATTTTGATAAGGGAAAGTCCAAAAGTCTGACAGGAAGAAGGGAACAGAGGAGTTGGAAGAAAAAGCATACATAGGAAGGGAAAACACACAACTAATGAGAACAAGGAAGATACTAGTATAGACCTAATATATATAGACTTAGATTGATTAGAAATGGAAATGCCATTCTTCTTCATGTTTTTGTTCGTCTATCATATCTTTTGGTACCCATTTGTGTAAGAAAGCTTGATGTAGTCCATCCAAGAAGAAATGTCATTATAGAGTGACACATACCATTTCTGATCTTCACTTGTTAAGTTTATAGAAAAGTATATGTTCCATACTGTACTTTGACCACAACCTCTTTTATATTGGTTTCACCATTCTAGTGCATCTCCATTTTTTTTTGTCAAAATTAGAAATCCCCAAATGGTATCAGCCTCGAAATCAGTGATCCAAATTACATAGACCCAATAAATTTTGATGAGCTTTTCAGAAATATATAATTTTTTTTTTCTCTTTTTAACTAGGGCAGGGGGTGCACCTTTGGTTTAAATGCAGCTTGAGTTTGATGTGTGTTGAGGTGCACCATACCCATAATTTGTTGAGGTGTATAATTCAATGTTGAATGTCTTCAAATTCATTCGGAGCTTGGACCTGGGCTTGTTGGTATAGGTGCAATGTAATCAAAACTGGTTGTGTTAACTAGAGCTTGCACTCACCTTTTTCAGTTTAGATGCACGTCACCCAATATTGAAGGTGGTATGCTATTCAATTTTATGCATAAACATGCTACCAAAGTTATCGAACATTGCATGTGTTATAATATTAAACTCTATACATGAACTCAGGGTCTACTATGAAATCTTCTTAGACTTATCACTTGAATTTATTCTAGCTGATCTATTACATCTTAAAGGTGAAAAAGATAAATGTTGGTATAAGATGTATTTGGAAGTTCATCCCAATTGACTTATTCCATCCTGAAGCTGAAACATGTAAATTTTGAAACACGATTTCTCGTGGATTTTGGCATTTGTTTAATGCATACAGACTTCATTCGTTGGACCTATTGATTTTATTATTTTAATTTCTACATTTTTTTTATATCTGAAACTCAATTTCCCAAGTCAATAATTGAAGTAGATTCTTCAGACTCGTGAGCAATTCTTTTCCATCATCTTCTACCTTTTGCTTATTTTTGTTAGGCAGATATGGGGAGGTTTCACAGATAAACTAGCACAAAACATATTGGCATTGAAGCATACTATTAGATTTGAGTGGTTTTTACATTAGTCTGTCATGTCCCCATTTATGGTCATTCCAATATCTTTGATAGCTCCAACTTTCTTGGAGAGTGCCAACCTTTTCAGAATGGAGTTCAGACATTGGCGTTGTGTTTTGGGGATAAAGTTGAGTCCACTGGTTCTTTCCGGGTGTAGTTTCAACATTTTGAGTGCATTCCTAACTTCTTGGAGGGATATTCTATTTTTGGAAGCGTCAAATTTTATTAAGATTGATCTCCAGTAAGCTTCAAAGTATATTGGCATATTCAGAATTCACCTACAGATTTTTGTATTTTTTGTAACTTTAGCTATATGTACGGAAAATAATTTAATAATTAAATAATTAAATGTTAAGTTGTCATGAAAGCAAAATTAAAACATAGCATATATTAATTATTCAATGAGGTGATTCTAAGTGACTAAAGGTCGGAAAACTATAAATAAAATAGTCACTTATGGAGCAAAAAGGATTATTATTTAAAAAGTGATTTTAAAATATAGTTTTGAAAAATTCCACAGAGGATTATGAAAGAGTTTGAAGAGACTCATTTATTTCATTCTGAAGATTGATATCTTTTGAGATTTGTGCCTGTGGCCAACTTATACCAGTGAGATGAAAAATCCCAATGATTTTCCAACGAATGAAAATCCAAAAGGTAGAGTGGTTCCATCCTAGGATTGATAGCGAGCTGAAGATTTGGAGTTTGAGGACAAAAACCTGCGGATTCCATGTGATCAATTTCATATAGAAGTTGCCTTTTGCTGAATGTTTGCAAATAAGGGTTTGGACACTTTGATTTATCTTTCCCAGGTTTGCTAGATTTGTAGGTATAGGTTATTGAATATTGCCTGCAAATAATAATTGGTATGTACAGTGTGTGCAAGTGAATATATATATTAGAGATCACAATGGAGTGTGCTATGGAAATACAAATTAAAAACATCAAATTTGTGTGAGGCTGATGATTATCCAGCCGTACCATTTATTAAGGAATGGCTGTACCATATCGCAATTTCCCAAGAAGAGGTTGAAGCTTATGTGACAGCTAAAAAGTCCAGGAAAATTCCAACGCAGCCTTTTGTGGGGTCTTAAAAGCCATCTCAGCAGTCAAAAAGGTAATATGTTTCATACCAAACTGCAATGGTCTTTAAAGTGAATATGGTCTTTTGACCAAGAGACTGCACAACATCGTGCTGAACAATAGTCTTTTAAAATATGTTTCTGCCTGAAACTAGTACCAGCCTTTTTTTTTCGGAACAAAATATGGTCCCTTAGGTACGTGACCGCAACTTAGTGCCTCATCCATGACACAAGAAAAATAATCTTTAGTATGCAGAACTAATTAATTCTACCAGGGATGCTTGTGCCCTTCCATGCCATTTCTATAAACCATGTTGACACTTGCAAAGACTAGGAGGTGGCCTATCATCTTATGGGCACATTATAGCTGGCTATTATATTCCAGTTGGTGGCAGCTTCATAGATGCCTCATAATAATACTTACCTCACATTTACAATTCATAAATTCCTATCTTTCATTACAAAAGACTTTGGCTCTGGCACTTTTGTTGTCTTAACTAGTTTTCTAGGTGGGGATTCTTTGATTTTCGTTACCAGTATTTTGGGTAGGGGCTGTTCAGTTGTTGTCATGTACTTCTTTGGCCTTCTCTGTTTTGGCATTGAACCTGCTGAATGCTCATGGTGCCTTTTGGGATCCTTACTAGCCTGTTGTCTTCCACTGCCCCAACTTCTGTAGATGATTTTGGCAATTGAGGTATAATATTGTCCCTTGAGCTTAAGATCATTCTAATAATCTCATTTAAAGTGCTTTGATCTTTATCCATGTTTCCAGTGTTAGACATCTTTAGCATACTTAGCCCTATAGAATAATAGGTGTAATCAAGATTCCCAACAATAATTTTGGGATGAGAAATGCAAACAAGAGTATTATTTAGGTAGTGTATTCAAATTTTCACAATGGCCATAGTTCTTAACAAAGCACTTTATCTCAGTATTTGTCCGATTGCCTATCATGAATTTATTACCGTGTTAACATGAACCTTTGGAATCCTGTTTCCTAATAATTTGACATTCTCCACCTAGATTGTGTGCATTTTGCTCCTTGAATTGGAAACATGCTACAAAACCACAATAAGGATAAAATACAACCCACATGCCTACCGAATAATAAATCAAAACTGTAAGCCTGAGCATGAAGAAATAACTAATAAGGAGTAATAATTGGAATGATGTCACTGGTAAGGATATCTATCATGGTCATCATCCGAAGGACTATGAAGCATTATTTGGAATTCTGTATTCTAAGAGGAACTAACATGTTCAGTTAGACAAATGCTTGAATTCCCATTTATGAAATGTTATTTGTCACCAAAGCAATATGTACAGACTTTTGTCAAGGAATGATTGAAGTGATAACAAGATTCAACTCTAAGAATTGTACCTTAGAGGTCCATTTAGGTTTTGGTTCATAAGATGTATCCTTTAATTGGTTAGGGAAACAAAAGTCACCTAAAGCTACGAAAGTAACTATAAACATAATGTGAAGTTACCCCACATTCACAAACAGAAAAGTTAACACTTCAAGGGGGTGGGTTGAGGGGTAACTCATTATAAAGAAGGCCCATAGGCTGTAAGATTGTCATGTTTGGCAAAGCAGATATCTCGCATAAAGTTCTGATGGCTGTGTTTGGCACCAATGATATTTTTACTGTCCTAGATTTAAGCTGATTTGGCATCCAAACCTCAAGGAAGTTCTCTTATATTTTTTACAATATTCATCTCTTTTTAAAATTATCACAGGTTTGTTTGCCTAACAGTGCATAGAAAAATATTTCAGTTTTTTATTTTCTCAACAGCTACAAATTCGAGTTTTTTTGTGGCAGTTACAGGTCTATTTTACTGAAGCTTTGTATTTAGTTTCTCTATCGAGCAGTTTTGTATTTCCTAGAATTTAACTTTTAGTTTTTTTATTTTATATATTTTTTTATAGCAATATCAAAGTTGTTTCAGCATTGATCAGTTTAGGATCATAGTAGTGATACCAAAGTTATTGGTCTTGTGGGATAACATGAATAATGGACTCCTCTAGACATTGTATGGACAATAACATGAATTTATAGATTTATCTGTAGAAGTAGCCATTCAAATTCCATTGTAGAAATGAAAGAAATCGTGCATTAGATGAGCTGAGTTTTTCATATGCTGATTGTGCTCATGGTAAGGAGGGAAAGAGGAGATGGAAATGGCATAGGGGACCAGAAGATCTGATGAGAGAGACTAACTGGCATTATGGAAACCAAAACCCTTTTGCTCAAAGATGAATTTATCAAAGAAATCATAATATTCAAGAGATCAAGAAAGAAATCATAGAAAGTCATAAGTTACTTGAGGAAATTCCTGGTCCTAAATTTGACTGGGTCAGTGGAAAAAATAGATAAAGGTCTTGGATAAGGGAGCTATGTCATTCCTTCCAGCTGAATTCTACTGAGGGCTTCGAAAAAAAATCCAATTTACTGCCCATACACCTTGATAGTTGAGAAAGAACAAGAAGAGGATAATGAATGCAATCAATCAGGAATAACCACATTGACCAATTTGTTACATCGTTTTATCATAATTTTGAGGCCTATACTCAAGAAGATTATTTCTCGGTTCTTGAAAATGTGAAGTAACAAAGGATATAGGCATAAATATTCTCATTAATTCCACCAAGCTAGCTTGCTGGTGGAGAATATCTCTCTACGAAGGGCAGTAGCTATGGATGTTGATGGATTGAAAGACTCCATTAGGGTTTATGCCAAGCCTTTGAAGCCTGCCACTGTAGAGAAAGCCATCTAGCAAGTAGAAGCACAGTTGGAGGTAGTTAAGAGTCAATTTATGGCAGGAACTATCCCCAAAACTGTGGATGAAGCAAATATGAAGGTAGCTGAAACTGATCATGAATAACTGACAGAAATGGGAGAAAACACCCACACGGTAGACACAGATCAGCCTGAAGTACTCATTATTTCACCCTTTTCCCTGATGAATATCACTAAATATTGAACGTTAAGAGTCACAAGTGAAGGGAGGAACTATGGTGGCTATTATCATTTCCAGGAGCACTCATAATTTCATAGATGCACGATAGGTGATCTTTAAAGGTTTGAAGGGAGTGCCATTACAAGAATTTTAGGTGTCAGTGACCATTGACAGCCTGATAGAGTACAAGGAATTGATAAAAGGCCTGATTTTGCATCTGCACTAGTATGAATTAGTTTTTGATTTCAGTGGTGACTCTAGTCAAGGCTGATGTGGTCATATGAGTGCAATGCTTTAAAACCTTGGGGTGAATTTCAGATAAATGTTGATAAGGAATACATCAAATTGGAAGAAAAAGTGTAGCTAAGTATAGTAAGGGGGGTTTCCAACAGCTACAAACAAACTGAATTTGGCTTATAATTCAGGCAAATAACTTGGAAAAGGTGATTTATATCTTACAATGTGATTCTATGGAAGGGGCATAGGAAAGTGGAAACACAAAATCTAGATACATAGATGGAAGTGCAGCAGCTGGTTGATTAATATTCAAATGTTTTCAAGGACCTGACACCAGGGTGATCTTGGGAGAGTGGAGAAAATCACTATCAAGTTGGAACTAGATTGCAAGCCAGTTATTATTCAACCTTACAGGTATCCAAAGCTATTCAATGATGAAATTAAGAAAATAATTGAATAGTTATTATATACAGGGCATATGATACCCAACAAAATCCTTTTGTCTCTCATAGAGTTTTAATTACAAAGAAAGATGGTTTCTTCTGTATTTGTTTTGATCCTGAGGAATTAAATAAAAATTCATCAAGAAAAATTCCCCATTACATGCATAGATGATCTACAGCTGAGCCATGTGAAGCAACAATTTTTACAAAAATTGATTTGACATCTGGTTACCAATAATCATGAAGAAAAATTTCTCGTTACATTCATAGATGGCCTACAGCTGAGCTATGTGAAACAACAGTGTTTACAAAGATTGATTCGATATCTCATTACCAATAGATAAGGCCAGTGAATATGACTAGTTTAAGACAGCATTTAGAAGTCATCATGCAACCAATGTCCAGCCACAATTCAAGGTACAATGAACCAATTCTTCGAGTGCCATTTGAGAAAGAATTTTTTGTCTTTTTTAATGATATCCTTATCTAAAGCAAAATAAATATGGAGGGCCATTTGAAGAATTTAAAATCTATTTTAGAAGCCTTGAGCCCACATTCATTACTTACAAAGGGATCAAAATGTGATTTTGCAAAGAGTGAGCTTGTGTATTCCAGGCATAAAATTAGCAGAGGGAGTTAAGGCCAATCTAGCTAAGATTTGACCTATCCTTGATCAGTTGATTGGCCATCTCCCAAAAAGGTGACTCAATTGAGAGACTTTAATGGACCATGCTCGTGTAAAACCAGCAAACTATTGCTTTTAGAAGCAGAAAATGAATGAGGAGACACATATATGATAGAAAATGTTATACTGTACGCATGACATAGAGAAATTCAAGTTATGTTTGTTGGAGCAGTACCTTATAATTATTATCCAAACTTTCATTGAAGTTTGAAATATTATTGTCTTAAAAGAATGAGTGAACACCAAATGGAATTGAAAACAAATGATAAGATTTTAATTTTAAAATTGAATATAAGAAGGGCATAAATAATGTACGCATGCCATAGAGAAATTCAAGTTATGTTTGTTGGAGCAGTACCTTATAATTATATCCAAACTTTCATTGAAGTTTGAAATATTATTGTCTTAAAAGAATGAGTGAACACCAAATGGAATTGAAAACAAATGATAAGATTTTAATTTTGAAATTGAATATAAGAAGGGCATAAATAATGTTGTTGCCGATTCCTTATGAAGGTTACTTAAGCTGCATGCAATATCAGTTGTGGAACTGAGATATAAGGTTAAAAAAAAATGCTAATTGAGTATGCGAAAGACGAAATGACCATTCCCATGTTAAAGATCCCAAAAGAAGCGAAGAGGACAAGGATATACTTTTTCAAGTGATGATTTTTTTATGAAAATTGAATATAAATTGTGCCTAATTTAAACTTCAAAAGGTAATAGAAACATAGGATTTCTCAACTGTTGTTGGCCACAATGGCTTCTTTAAGACATATTCAGCATACAAAGCACTTGTTCTTAAAGAGGATTGAAAAAAGGTGTAAACCGAATAAAACAGAGAATGTGAGAAGTCCAGGTTTATTGTGGCCCCAGCCCATTCCCAGCCAAAAATTGGAATCCATTAGCATGTATTTTATTGTTGGTCAACCATCTGTGGGAGGAAACAAAGTATTTTATTTCTATGGATGTTGCAGGAAGTGATAAAGCTTCGCAAGTTGCTGAACTGTTTATGGAACATATTTGTAGATTGCACAGCCTTTCAATGAATATTGTTAGTGATCAAGATCTGATGTTTGCAATTAATTTTTGGAAGAAGCTCATCAAATATGTTGGGATCAATTTAAATCTAAGTACTAACTACTAACTATCACCCTCAAACAGATAAACAAATAAAAATTGTTAACAGGTGTCTGAACTCTGAAGTGACTTGAAAAATTATGTTGCAGACCAGCAAACCTCATAGCCAAAATGGTTGTATTTGGCAGAAGATCAGTGAAATACAACATTTCAAACATCTAGTGGGATGTCTATTTAAGGCCTTAGGGTTATGACGCTTCCTTGTTGATTGGTTGGTTAATTGAACATTCACATGTTCCAGCTATCCATGATTACCTTGAAGAAAAAATCGATAGATTTTGAAGCAAATAAAGTGCAACTTGAATGTGGCTCAGGATAGAATGGAATCTCAGCAGGACCAGCATCAAAGTCAGATTTTGGGTAAATAATGGTTCTTCTGAAGTCACAATGCTATAAGCAGAATTCTCTTGAAGGAAAGGCAGCAGAAAAACTTGGGCCTTAATGCTACAGGCCCTACAAGCTTTTCAGCTGCCTGCAGGAGCTTCATTGCATGATACCCTTGACATCTCATGCTTGAAAAATACAATAAGACAGAATGTTTAGTTTCAAATGCCTCATCTCCCACACAATGGTGAAGGACATATTGGTCTAACACCAGAAAGCATCTTAACAACTTGAGAAATTGAAGTTAAGGACAAAGGTAGTAGTAAAATATCTCACCTTCACAATCTTTGTTATTCCTATTTTATGTAATGTTCACTTTATGCCTTGTTTTCATTCCAGTACTTAGAAAAAGGTTTTGATTTTAATTTTTTTAGCAGAAAGTTTAATTTTCAATGATTACATAGTTCTGTTTTATTGACGCTTCAAATTTGAAATATAGTTTCTCTATATATCAATTTCAGATTTCAAGTAGTTATCAATTTAAGTTTCAAAAATCTTTTCATAGCAATATCAGTCTAGTTTCAGCAGTTCTATTAAAACTTCAAATTTATTTTCTCTATCTTGTGATTCATATTTCCAGTAGTTCCAAATTTCTTTTACAAGATCACAACAGATACAGATTAGAATGCTATGATCAGTTTTGAAAAATCTGTTCATAGCATTATCGGTTTAATTTCAACAGTTTAATATTCACTTTCAGTAGTGATCAGTTTAGGATCTAGTGTCATGTTGGAAGTTTCTAGTAAAATTCAGGTAATTATACTATACATCTTTGTAATGTATATGGAGGAAGAGACCAGTCCTTAGGTAACCCTTGTATTGCAATGATGTTTGTCATACTGATTTGAAAAGGATAATGAAGTTTGCAATGTCTTGCAACATGACTCTGCAAATGTTTGTCATTCAATGGAAATATATCAACTTGGATAACACAAGATTAATATTCTAGCATCGTGACTGGCACTTGGGTGAGAAAATCTTCTTGATAAGACTTTTCTCGGGATGCTTAATGTTGAGTTTGTTGTTTTTGTGTTCTTGCATAATTTCTATGTTTTCTGATACTGTAGTTTCTGATTGACTTCTGTATGGATGAACTAACCTGGAACTTGGAAGTATAGTGATGATAACATATGATTTGTGGATGGCAGGTAATTGCTATAAGAGATATAATACCTCCTCCACAGAGAGAATCTTTTGATGATGTATACATTGCATATGAACTGATGGATACTGATCTCCATCAAATTATCCGTTCCAATCAAGCTTTGTCAGAGGAGCATTGTCAGGTGTGTGTCTAGATTCTAAATTGTTCAAGTCATTTTGGGAACCAGGAAATGATCAAATGCTATATGATTTGAATAGATTTTCTATATGTCTAAACTTAGGATGCAGAGTGTTCATGCTCCAATTTCTATTGAATTCTCAAAATACAAAGAAAACAAGGAATTATATACACTTGAAGCTCACTGCACACAAAAACTTAAATTTTTGACAACGCTGTCCATTAATTCTGGGATATGCTACTTGAATTGAATAATGAATGACATAAAATCACAGAGAAGTGAATACAATCATAAGAATAACGTTGTATGAACTCTAGACATTCTTTCTTATTCTTTCTTATTGTAGAAATAATTTTGTAAGTATGCATTTATGTATGTGGATACGATGGCAAAGTTGGAACTATAGTTATTGCCAACATGATATGCTGTAGAAAGGTGCTGTTTATGGCCAAAATATCCTTAGCTAAATCCAGCCATTGCAACGAGCTCAGTAGCTTTCAACCTTTGTCAAATACAGGTTTCTATGATCTGCTGTGTATGCAGATTTCAGACTATAGGGATTTAAACCCTCCTCAACTTCACCTTTAACTGATTTGTAGGGAACTATGGTACTGTAATGAATAAATCAAGCATTACAACCCTTAAAGCTGTATGACACATGTTTTGGCTTTTAAAGGACATTCTTTTAGTTTAAGATAATATAATTTGGTTTGACCTATATGGATGATATAGATTACTGTTTGAGATTAAGCATTGTAGTTTTCTCATATTTAAAATGGATGGGGAAGCACGCAATTCTTTATTTATTGGTTAATTCAAATTGTCATGTATCTGTGGTTGATAAGGGGTGGTCCCTTGTATTGCTTATTAGGCACTAATATTTGTGTGTATTTCTTGTTGCAGTACTTCCTGTATCAGATTTTGCGAGGATTAAAATACATCCATTCTGCAAATGTACTTCATAGGGATTTGAAGCCCAGCAATCTTCTTCTGAATGCAAACTGTGATCTGAAGATATGCGATTTTGGTCTTGCTCGCATTACCTCTGAAACTGATTTTATGACAGAATATGTTGTTACAAGATGGTATAGAGCACCAGAATTGCTTCTAAATTCATCCGATTACACTGCAGCAATTGATGTGTGGTCTGTAGGTTGTATTTTTATGGAATTAATGAATAGGACACCATTATTTCCAGGAAGGGATCATGTGCATCAGCTACGTTTGTTAACAGAGGTAAAAGCTCTATGGTTTCTAATATTCACGTTAAAAATAATACTTAATTCCACTGCCAAGTTCTGATGGTTCCGTGTGTTTGAGATGTAGTTAAACTTGAATATTTTGTTAATTTGCTATTTCAGATTCTGTGTTTGGAGAAGCAAACATGTGGAGAACAAATTCGTAGAGAGTAGAAGACAAGGCTATGATAATAAATAAATATAATCAGTTCTCTAAGAAACAAATTGTGTTTTTACAGTTGATTGGTACACCAACAGAGGCTGATCTTGGATTTGTTCGGAGTGATAATGCTAGGAGATTTATTCGGCAAATGCATCAATATCCAAGGCAGTCATTTGCTGAAAAATTTCCACATATACATCCTTCAGCAATTGATCTTTGCGAAAAAATGCTGACATTTGATCCAACTCAGAGGATCACAGGTACACAACATAGATCTTTTTTTGCATTGTCTATTCATTAGGTCTCCATTTATTTGGTTTGCCAAAGAACAACGTTGAATGTGTTTATGGATGTATCAAACAGTGTCTATATTGGTTTACAGGCAGTTTGTTTGATTATTAGTAGACATTAATATCCCTGATTTGATATCTCATATGAATATATATGAAATCCACCATAAAGTGCTTGAAGGACTTAACTTTTTTTATTGCACCCATGATGTCTTAGTTGCCTATATTTCTATACGATTTATAAAGAAATGCCTACTTTGGCTAGTGGAAAATTCCTATCACAGCAATTGACATAAAAATATTGTATATATGGGACCCGAAAATTGTGATTTCAGGATGGGAAAACTTTGTTACCGTGCAATTGCCTATTTGGCACATGGCAATTCATGTCATGCCATTTGTCACTAAAATGCAGTACATTAATGTGGATTATATATGAGTTTTAGTACAAGAAATTTGTATGCAAGGCCTATAAACTTACGAAGGTTTAGTTCCTTTGAATTAATTTAACTTTATATCCAGCACATATTTGAAATTCACCTTCATTGGTACCTAAATTATGTACGAAAAACCCTTTATCTAGTTAAGATCGTGTCCTGGGATAACCAATAAACCAACACATATACAACTATTTTCCAGCCTCCTAATGTAAACGAAATTTCAACACTAAATTTATCCAAATTTGTTTTTGTTTGTATCCTTCTAGTCAGTTATTGCAAATATTTTGAGCTTTATTTTTTTGTGTTAAATTGATTTTGTTGTTTTTTTTTCAACATATGGTGTTTTCTATTTTCATTTGGTTAAATAATTACTGTTGCTTATTTTGGTGCAGTGGAAGATGCCCTCGCTCATCCATACCTGGCAACTTTGCATGATGTGAGTGATGAGCCAGCCTGTTCTATGCCATTCAGCTTTGAATCTGAGTATAATAACCTCACAGAGGAACAGATGAAAGAACTGATATATAGAGAGGCTCTGGCATTTAATCCAGAGTATGCACAATAAAAGTCACCTTCATTTCCAGCAGTGCTATACAACATTGGCAAGCCTAATACTGGGCAGTTTCTTGTTTGTGGTAATTGTATTTTCATTATTTATTGAGTTTTGAAAGTAATGTAAATATGTATATTAAAACCATGTTAGAGCCTGGAGAAGGGATAAGGAAGTATGTTATATTTGATTTAAAAAATCTGCATATATACACCATAAATATACCATCTCTTTTATGTGGTGTATCATGGATATATGGGTCATGTACCTAAACATCATGTCTCAAAACTGCAGTTTTCCTTATTCATCCTTCCCATCAAACTCCAAGAGGTTGTATGAGCATTTTTGCTAATTATGGGTGAAAAATTCTATTAAGTTGACAAGGAGATGATGGTAGTTTATTTGTTTGTTTGAGGTAGATGCCAAAACAAAAGCTTGGTTGTTTGGCACTAATGTACTGGTGTTAGCCTGCATTTATATGCTGTATTTCATAACTTTTTCATATCACAGTCAACCAAAATTTGGTACTGTTTGAGTTCCATTATTGGCTAACTAATTTACAGCTGACAAATTTATATTATTTTAAGCTAAATTTTTATAGTACTTTGGTCATGAAATTGTGTTTTGTGCCCCTAAATGTTTGGGGACGAAGTAAACCTTGACTGAGCATCAATGCATTTAAGATTATAATTCATACTGCTTCAAGTGAAAGTGCATCCTTATGACTAGGATGAGAAGTAGAACTAATTGGAAACATTTCATGAGTGAAAATGTCCATAGGAAACATTCACGAGTAAAATGTGGACATTGCGATGTCATAAGAAACTAATTTTCTTCACTATTGGTCTCATTGATTTGCTTTATGTTTTCTGTGTGCCCATAATTGGTCTCATTTCTTAAGCTGTTAGCAACTTGGCATGGTTTGCTCTTCTAAAATTAGTCAAAACACAGTGACAAACCTGCACTAATCTTTAGTTGCCAATTAATTTTGGAAGAGTTTTTCTGTTTTTTCTAGTCTTTTGCAGTAACTTTTATGACATCGAACAGTAGGGAACAACACACTATTTATTATGACAATACAGATGTTAACCCTAGGAAATGTTGACTGTGTTTGGTAACAGAATATTAGGCTTTTCCTGCATGGCGTATTGTTTAGTTTAGAACCTAAAATATGTAGAACAACAAAACTGTTGTAAAACTTGTGCGGCAATGGAAAAATTGATACCCAAGAATAGCCTGACACGTGGCATGCGATTTTATGAGTTAAACTATATATGCAACTTATATCTGCACAAGTCATTATATATATTATAGACAATACTTTATTCATGAGACTTGGAAGTGAGGAGAAGTCCGGGTGACTTTACCACTCATTATTAGTAGGCAAAAATAAATCAAATTGCCAAGAACCACCTCTTTCATCTTTCACTAGAAGTAGGATATGATTACATAGCAAAGAGAAATGACTTGTCTATGTCAGTGCATTACATGTATACTCAAATCTCACAACCATGGCTATTAAATATAGTCGTCAATTATAATGTGGGATGAGCAGAACATTTGGGAGTAGAATTAGTACATTGATAGAGGTTTATATGGAAATACAAGATTGATCTAATTTGGATCACATGGTAGGCCATCATGAAAATTATCATCTGCATTTATCAAGGATTGAAATTGATCATGGAAACAGTGTTGCTTCGAATCTATGTATTTATATGGTCTATTTGATTTGTTAAGAGGATACTCGAAGGTTTTTTTATTTCTATAATTGGGATTTCTATGGTATATTTGATTTGGCTTTCTAAATTGATATTTAAAAACCAGTGGTTGGAGTTGTGAAACAGCTTTATATGATATTATCATGTTTGGTTTAACAATTTTTTGATCTGTCTAGCTGCCTCAGGACACAATGGATCTAAAATTAATCTCAGGCACATTTTTAAACTGAGTTTTTAACAACAAAGTCTATGGAACTAAAAAGCAAAAAAGAAACTTAAAAAACATCAAACCTGACCGGAAGTGCCATTGTTTGTAGTAAATCCTTGTGCTCACGACTTCCTCCTCTGGCTGCTAGTGTTCCATGTTACTCAATCTTGCTCTGGATTTCTCAGGTTTGCTTGAATGTCTGTTATCTCTGGTTTAGCAGTGGATCGGATTATTGCTTGCTCTTTTCTTCACCCATAAAAATGTTGCCCTTGATTGATTCTGCAAGTTTTAAGGGCTGAGCACATATTTAACAAACTTGGAAGACTTAGAATCAGCAATTTTACTTTTTTTATTGTAGAGTTATGATCTGCATCTGATTGACGAATGCTTCCTATAGAAGTGGATGCCATGATATAATTCAATCTCACATGAGAATCATTAATAATAAGGCATAATCAGAAAATGGCATACAAACGATTCAATATCAGGGCAGCTTGAACCTACCAGCTGAGTGCGCGATTGTTTATAATCTAAAGGGCCTTTGACATGGGTTCTCTCACTGGTTGAGTAAACAAGAACTTAACAAATCCGAAGAGGAACCTAGGAAAAGGCTGCCCGCTAGGAATACACCCTAATTTAACACTAAGTTTGGGGTATGATGAATACATTGTATGATTTCACACGCGGTGTATAAAAGGACATCCAAAAGCTTATTGTACCCTCAAATGCATTAGTGTAATAGTTAAATTTGTATACCTATATTATTTAACATTTAGTTTTGGCTCACTTCGATGAGAATATCTTTATGCAATAGCATATCAACAAGTGGCACATTCTTTAACTAAGTTTGTCTCATGTTCTTATCCTTGTCCATCTCTATTTCCTCCCACTTAAATATATTCCTAGATGAGAACATCTTAATGCAATAGCATATCAACAAATGGCAATCTTTAACTAAGTTTGTCTCATGGCCTTGCCCTTCTCCATCTGTATTTCCTCCCACTTATATATATTCCTAGGCATTTGCCATTTACCTTTTATCGTTGCGCCTTCATTCACATTGACTTTCATACGTTTGCTCTCTACCTCGAGATTAACCCCGTTTTGCAGTGTGACCTAGGTTTGTTCCTATAGTGTGCAAGAATGAACCTCAAATTGAAATTCAAAATTTCCTACACTTTTCTGCTAGCCATCATGAGCTGACTTTATGCATTTAAGTGTGACATGTTGCTGTCATGGTCTTTGAAGACATTCAATGTGCCATTGATTTAACATTGGATTTGGCAATAATTAAGAAATTTTTTTATAACGCACTTACAATTCTCTTAGTAAATAGAATTATATTTGTATACAAGTGAAGTGCATGTTGGTGTAAATTGTCTTTAATATTTCTTATTGCTATTAATTGATGTAGATGTAGTGAAATGAAACAACAAAATCACACAAGGAAAGCCCAATGAAACAACAATATAAGCTTTATTGATTATCACTAGTTAATGAATTACAATTTGTTGTAATGTGCTTTAGTTGTTTGATTACAAATATGTAAAATATAGATTTTAATGATATTGCAAATATATAAAATATAGATTTTAATGATTAGGAATGATTTCAATCAAATTGTAAGGTGGTGCAAACCTTGATACTTTGTAAATGTGTAGTAAGGTAAACATATAAGATTTTTTTAAGTAAATGTCGTGATGATAGATCAATGAATCTTAATGCGGTTCATACCATAAGCTCTCTTGGATTGAGTGTATTTTATCATGTGTTCCTTCATTGCCACAAGCTTTAAACAATAAAACCATTTGTTATTTTATCATGCTAAGTGATGGATCAACATTAATACATGCCTTTGTAGTGATTAGAATCTCTTGAAAATAGAGTATGAGATTGTCAAGCTCAATATTTCCTCTTAACCTATTTAATGGAGTTAACGATGAACTTTGAATCAACTTATTTTCACATTTGAAATGCATTAGTGTAATGGTAAAATTTGTATACCCATACCATTTACTAATTAGTTTTGGCATACTTTGATGAGAACATCTTAATGCAATAGCATATCAACAAGTAGCATACTCTTGTACTTAGTTTAGCATAGGACCTTACCCCTTGTACATCTCTATTTCCTCCCACTTATATTTATTCCCTATGCATTCGCTATCTACTTTTCATTATTGCACTTTCATTTGCACTCATTTTCACAAATTCGCTCTCTACTATGAGATTACCCTTTTGTTACATGACTTAGGGTTGTTCTTGTAGTGTGTGAGAATGAATGTCAAAATGAAATTCAAAATTATCTACCCCTTTCTACTAGTTGTCATGAACTAAATTGACATGTTTTTGTGTGACATGTTGTCATATTTGAAGACACTCTATGTGCCATTAATACAATGTTACTTGGAAATAATTAAGAACAATTACAACACACTTTAATTTAATTAATGCTAGTAGATTTCCACAATCCATGAGATTAATATGAGTTGCATTTCTCCTTATGATCTCTTTCTCATCCTGATCAATCACGAAGTGTGATCCTAAACGTTGATGAAAAAAACAACTCACACAATCGAATCCAAAAGCAACTCATATTAACACTTTAATTTTCTAATTTTTTTTTTTATGTTGGTGAATGTTAAATTTGATATATCTTATTGCTATTGATTGATGCAATCATTGACAAAGAATTCAATGATGGATTATCCAACCCTGCGATAAAATGAAACAACATAGAAACACCAATATAAACTTTATTGATTCCTAGTCATGAATGCATTACAATCTATCATGACGGGCTTCCAACATGTTAGGCCTAAACCACTTGAGTACAAATATGTAAGTTATAGAACTTTAATGATATTACAATGCAATTCTAAAACTTGAATTGCAACTTGAATCTCTAACTTTCCTCATTTCAAATGATTGTGACATAACAATTCCTAGCCTTTGGAATGATCTCAATCAATTGCAAAGTGTTGTTAAACTTCATGCCTTGGGAAATGTATAGTCAGCCAAATATGTGCATATATTTTGGAATGAATGTCATGATGACAAATCAATGAATCTCAATGTGGTTCATATCATAAGCTCTCTAACTAAGAGGTAGAATGTGCAACTGTGATGAAATTTGGTAGGACTATAGTGATTGACCAATGACTAAAATGTAAATGAAAACTCACAAACAACACAAACAAGTAAAAGAAAATATTTTTGGGTGTTATAAGTGTAGACACCTAAAAATGTCTCATCGATCATACACTAATTATTCGTCTATTTAATTAAGTAATTTTTTAATTATTTGATTAAACTTATTTCTTTTAATCATCATCCTTCAACACTTCTAATTACTCTATTTCTATTCTCAAATCCTTTTAATCAGCTAACCCTATTTCAAATATTAATTAAATATTAATTATTTAATTAATTGCGATTTATTCCTTAGTTAAATAATCTTTATTATTTAATTAAGTTCATTTCTAATGTTTAAATAATTTTATTTAAATTATTCTTCCAAATCCCCAAATTTCAATTCCAATTAATTTCATTCATCTTAAATTCACATTCTCCCAAATTCTAATTTCATCACATTTCATCTTTCATTAAATTTGAGTTTCAACAAATTTCAGTTAATTTCATGTGCATCTAAGCATTCCACAATCTAAATTCAAATTCAAATTGAAAATGAATATCAATTCAATTTCAAAATCCTACAACACATGTTGAAATCAGAATTGATTGATCAAATCAGTTGACTAATTAGTTAACTCAGTTAACTAATCAATCACCCCTTTTCACTCCAAATCACCTTTTTCTGATTGATCAATTAATACACTTATCTCTCCAATCAATTCAGTCATCCAATTCATCAACTCAGTCAACTAGCTAGTCTATTCAGTCTACTGGTTAATCAATTTAGTTGACTCCTCACTCAATCTTGTTAACAGATCGATCTAATGCGTTAACAGATCGTTCTAATGTGTTAACAGATTGATCAATTTCAGTTATCTGTCAATCAACACTTGAGTTCATATTCTCACCTCCTTTGTGTTGAAAATCTATAAATTCAACCTCATTTTCTCATTTCAAGCTAGAATCATAGTCTTCAAAGTTATTGTCCATCTTATGCAGGAAATCAAGTGCAATACCCGAGAGCCACCTACATCAACAATAATAGAGAAGAGCAATGGAAGCTTCATCACATCAATTGAGGGAGTTTAAATTAGATTTAATCTCATTATGCAATTGACTTGATGTTATTTCATTGTAATTTAGGAGTAATTTGATTAGATTAGAGTTGGTGATTTGCTCTGATAATCTAATTATGTTATTTATGCTTAATTTACCCCTGAATATATTTGGTGAACTCGACGTGAAGAAATGCTAACCTTCGTTTGCTGTTTAAATTGATTTCGCAGATCCATACGTACATAGAAAAATCAGAATCCGTAATTGATCAGACATAAATTCGCAATTGTGAATATTTATCCGCAATTGCTATCAAAATCCGTTGCAATTGATAGTAAAATCCACCGTAGTTGCTAAAATCCTCCACAATTGCTCAAAAAAGGGGAAAAATCAATTTTTTATTTGCCGTTTCTTAATTAGTTGATCTTGCGCACTTAACCCATAAAAAAAATTCAATTTTTGGAAATTTTTTATTTTTTGCATAAAATGTGTCTAATTTGATGGCAGGAAAGGTGACCTTCAAAATTGCAAGTGCAAGGAGGACAAGACAACATGGGAGAGAACAAAGAACATACCAAGGGCTACTAAAGGCAAAAAGACAACTTCGTGAAATTGAAGAGGGAGAGGAAATTGCTCAATACCATAGAACTATCCATCGATTCCTTGCCAAATACAACTTTTATGACGATATTGATGTGATGGCTTGTGTGATTTGGAGTAACATCATTGCAAAATAAACCTCTATCTTCTGTCTTTTACTTCTATTTATATTAATTTTTTTGCCACTTAACTGATGAGCAATTGACCTGATAACCCTACGCAATCGCTCAAACATCAATTCACAATTGCTATCACAGTAGTTCTCAATTGCTAGCATATTAGTTCGCAATTGAGCAGAGGTTAGTTCACAATTGCTCAGTGGGTAGTTCACAATTGCCAATTTAGGTTTTCTACATTCTGTCTTTATTTAGTTGTGATTCTTATCGGAATTGCTCTCTGGTTGTGAAAAGACAAAGCTCTGTAACTGAGAAAAAGATAGGTTGGATAGCCCACCATATGTTTACTAACGTTATTTTCTCTGTAGGGTTACAATAGAAAATTTCTTTTGGTGTTGTTAAAAAGAACAAAGTCAAATTCCTTTTCCTTCTTTCATCATTTCTATGATGGTTAAAATGAACCCCATGCCTTTTTGGAGCAACATCTCCAATAGTTTAGAAAACATTGCAATGAAGTTTTAAAAGGAATCATTGTTCTTCATGTCTTTAAGGTGATAGGTACATGCTCTCCCCTTTTTTGGGTGATCAAAAAGCCAGACCCACCTTTTTCATGCTTTATTTCTTTTTTTGCATTAGGATAACACCTTTAGAAGGCATGCCTCCCAAGTAGTCCATAAGGCCAAGTGAGAGGGAACAACCTAAGTGGCAATGACTAAAGCCAAGTAATCCAAGCCATAATAAATAAATGCGTATGTGATGAAAATCATATGCGACGAGTGATACATGCTGTCACAACGACGTTATGCCTCCCTCAGTGACTATACGGTACGTTAAAATCTGTGTAGTGTAACCTTTATAGACTGGGAGACCTCCCTCAACGGAGTGTAAATGATTGTGACCACTCGAACGTTTCTAAACACATTAGAAATTAGAAGCCCAACTGAGTCAGTAACTAGACACTTGGATTATCACAGTGCAAGAGTGGGGAAGAATCCGCCCCCAAGACACTCACCATATATCTATCCACCATTTCATCATCTCCTGAAGTCACACAAGACCAATCCATGCCATCTCTATCTAATAACACAATCTCCCAAGGGCTATCCATCGTACAAATCCAAGGGCTATCCATCGTACAAATCCAATATAATTCAAGTCCTTATTCAGAGGATCTCATTCAAAATTCTTCCTCATCATGCCAAAGTGTTGGAACCTTCCAAAGATCTCCCATGCGAACTCCTTCCCCATGTCAAGAGGACAATCCAAAATTAGAAGAAATCAATCATGAAACAAATTAGGATCAAGAACAAACCCTTCCATCCTACCCAATTTTTTATCAAGATTCCACCAACCAAGAATCTTATTATGATCCCCTCATCCTTTTCTATTCCACTCATAATAACACCCTTGTTTCTCAAGAGCAAGATGTTCTTTCAAGTCCCATCCAACATCCATCTCTCAAGCAAGATCAAGACATACCTTCCATCCTTCCTAATATTCTTTTTCCAAGTCAATATCAAAGCATCCCTTCACCTTCATGTCCTAAACAAGATCCCATTATTTCTCCAGATCCTGATCAAGATCCCTCCATCCCTTCATTTCCATGTCATAATCCTCCATTTCTTCACAAGTTTCCCTCTCAAATGAACTTACCATTTCTCCTAGTCTCCCTCATGATCCCAATGCCTCTACACAAGTTGTTCATGAACCCCAAATCAATGAAATCACCAATCTAGATCACACTACACAGAGAAACTTGTCAACAATTGTATGTGCACCATCATCAAATGCCAATGTAGTGACAAAAACAAGTATACTACTAGTTAATGAGATCGACACCTAGTTGGCTTCATCATCTTCTTCAAGTGCATCAATAGAAACAAACATAGCACCCGCTCATGTCACAAATTTGAAACCAGAATCTATTTGCCTCATACACCCACACTTGAAAGACTAGGGGTAAGAAGATCTACCACAACCGAATTGGTTTGAAAATAATGATGCTATAGCATAAATTGTACATGAAAGACTCCCAGCTGAATATCATATTGAAAAAGATAGGTTTATCTGACTCTTCAAACAAAGACCAATGAATTACCTACACAAAATTCATACCAACTTAATAACAACATGCACCTAAAAAGATATTACATCTAAGGGTGGGTTCATTTCAATTTTTTAGTACTGCAATGAATATCTTCATTTCATAGTACATCATAGTTGCTTGCATATCACCATTGCACAACATATAGCTACATATCATTATTGCTTTCTCATATAGTTGCATCAATAAAAAACATGATGATTGTCTGAGTCATTCATCTGTTTGCACTGAAAGGAATGAAGGTTGTCTCATTTCCTAGATACTTGTTCATGAATACTTTAGGAGGCCTTTAGTCATTTATCTTCAACGCCACCTTGTGATTAAGCTTTATCCTTGATTGTGTATAAGTTTCACTATCAAGTCTTGTTACCCAAAATCTATCAATTGCTATATCTCACACATTAATCAATAGCTCTAAGTCATTACAGATACCTAGTTGGTCATGTGGCTAGTGAAAAACCCAAAGTTCTACTTCAGCGCCACTGTAATCGTCATACCTAAGAAGGTTTCATTACTTACAAGTCAAGGCAAAAAAATAAAAGAAAAAGTGCTATGCCAAAATCAATATCAAAATATCATGGCAAAAAGAGCAAAGATATATAACTAAAATATCACGCATAAACGTGCAATAAAGCTTGACTAAGGGAACATGTGAGTAGCTCCATTAGGGCTATGGATGCCTGCTGGCAATGGAGCAATATTTGAGAGATTACAGTGTATAACCTCGTTGGATCCCTAAAAACTTGCTGGCAGCGAGGCTCTATCCATGTTGCTTTTGAAGTCAGAATAACACACGTAGTTAGCCACATAGGATTCCAAGGGTCTTTGATGGTTATAAGATTTAGAATAAACTCAATTGCACATACATGGGCAAAAGAAGATCAAATTTTCAAGAATTGATGGAGAAGTTTTTCGCTCCATTCATAAATCTTGGTTACATAGTGTGTTAGGTTGGATGGTCTAAAGTATTTAGAGAACAGATTGAACTCCTATCTCTAAAATATTTCACACCTTTAATCCAATTAGGACATTTCAGAATGAAAGACGCACACACTCATCCTTGTTCGAATAGGAACTGCATTTTTGTCATGCATCCTTCATTAGCATAACTCATATAGAAAAATCATTATCTCCATATGCATCATCATGTTATCATCATAGGTCTACACACTTCGGGGCATAACTGAAAAAATCATAAAAAGTCTTGAAAAAATCCTTAAAAAATCATAAAATGTCATGAAAAAATAAAATAAAAACTAAAAAATCAAAGAAAGAAATCATAGACCATCCATCAAATCAAATCAATAACAGACAAACTCTCAAAGTCTACAATCAAACTGATCACATGTCTTGTTAATAAATCTATCGACCAGACTCTATCAAACATCAACATGTCTTATACAGGGAAGGATACACTCGAAACCAGACAAATCGGTCCTATACGAGGCACTTACTCCTTGAAACCAGACATTCATATCAATGATCACACAAATCAAAATAATGACATAGATCAGTATGGCTGCTGGATTTTGTCCAAGTTAGTCTTATCTTTATCAATTAATTGCATGTCATGTTTCATCAACTACCAAAAACATTGAAAAATTCAAAAATCAACTAAAAACATTCATATACGATCTTGAAAAAATCAACCAAAAACATTCAAATACGATCCTAAAAAAAGTACAAAAACATTGAAAAAATACCAAAAACCCTAAACATCAAAAAGCTCTTCGAAAACAAACTAAAAATCGAAAAACATAAAAAACTTGCAATAACATGTCTCACAAGAATCAAATATCCTAGCAGCTATCCAACAAACACTTCGCATGAAGTTCACAAAGGATATGACTATCCTAAACCAAACATATGCAATCAAACTGAACAAGTCTTATCAATCGACAATCTATCCTTATCACGTGATCATTATCTTGTCTTAAACAGAAGAGGATACACTTGAAACCAGACAGATCAATCTTAAACGAGGTCCACAACTTTCTGAAACCAGACATTATCAACTATCACATCAAACAAATTAAAGCAAAGACATCGATCAATATGGCTGTTGGATTTTTGTCATAGTTAGTTTTTATCTTTTATCATTTGGCGACATATCATGTTTCTAGCTACTCAAGGATGTCCACAAGTGACTAGAGGAGCCGTGATGGGCATGATTTTTTTCTTTGTTTGCTGTTTGTGGTGTGAACCAATGAAGTTCTGGGGCAATAGTTCCAGTGGGTGTCTGTGATTGGTACGTTCATTCGGCAAGTATCCCATGAAGGATAACTATGCTTGTGACTACCGCACATACCTCGACCCTTGTTGTTATTCCTAGAATGGAGGGTTCACTTCTTGTATGCTACGTGTTTTTTCTTTGCAATGAGATATCTTTACATCTTGGTTCTTCATACCCTGATGTACAAAGCTTCATTGTTACATAATAAGGCTCAGTGATGAAAATGTTGCACTATGAATAAAAACAAGAAGACTATTCATCATCAATTATATCATTTCATTTTTTAAAAATCTCATCATGCTGATTGTATCAATCAAGATCATTCTCTCATCAAGCATATTTTTTTGAATCAACCTTTTCAATTCTTCTAATCATTCTAACATGATCTCTCTCATCACTTAATTCCAATATTTCCATCTATAATTCTATCATTTCCTCACATCAACTATTCTATCTACCAATCAATTATCCCTCACCTTCATCATATTTCATTATTCATCCAATTTTGACCTATCATTTATCTTATATAGGATTAGTCTTTCCTGAAACCAGACATGATCATCTATCATTTGTCTTATACAAGATGTATCCTTCCTAAAACCAGATGTTTTGATCATTTTTGTCTTATACAGGATGTGTCCTTCCTGAAACCAGACTTTATCTTTATTAGACCAATCAGATCAATCCTATCAATCTTATCAATCTTATCAATCCAATCTTATCATTCAATCAATCTACAAATCATTCTAACCATTTATTTCCTCTAATATAAATCATTTGTGTCACCAAGTTAACCATTCTTCCATCTCTCATCTAACATCCTTCTTCTTTCGAGAGATCATTCATGTTGTCAATGCACAAACAATCTCTCGAGGGGGCATTATACCCTAAGTATCATCGAGGCATATTGGGGCATAAATTTTTCATTTTCTTTGAAACAACATTGTTTCGACATTGTGTCAAAGAGGGGCAAATGTAGACACCTAAAAATGTCTCATCGATCATACACTAATTATTCGTCTATTTAATTAAGTAATTCTTTAATTATTTGATTAAACTAACTATTTGTTTTAATCATCACCCTTCAACACTTCTAATTATTCTATTTCTATTCTCAAATCATTTTTACTAGTTAACCCTATTTCAAATATTAATTATTTAATTAATTGCGATTTATTCCTTAGTTAAATAATCTTTATTATTTAATTAAGCCCATTTCTAATGTTTAAATAATTTATTTAAAATATTTAAATTAATTAAATTATTCTTTTAAATCCCCAAATTCTAATTCCAATTAATTCCAATTAATTTCATTCATCTTAAATTCACATTCTCCCACATTCTAATTTCATCACATTTCATCTAATTTCATTAAATTTGAGTTTCAACAAATTTCAGTTAATTTCATGTGCATCTCAACATTCCAAAATCTAAATTCAAATTCAAATTGAAAATGAATATCAAATTCAATTTCAAAATCCTACAACACATGTTGAAATCAGAGCTGATTGATCAAATTAGTTGACTAATTAGTTAACTCAGTTAACTAATCAATCACCCCTTTTCACTCCAAATCACCTTTTTCTGACTGATCAATTAATCCACTTATCTCTCCAATCAATTCAGTCATCCAATTCATCAACTCAGTCAACTAGCTAGTCTATTCTGTCTACTGGTTAATCAATTTAGTTGACTCCTCAATCAATTCTGTTAACATATCAATCTAATGAGTTAAAAGATCAATCAATGTCAGTTATCTGTCAATCAACACTTGAGTTCAAATTCTCACCTCCTTTGTGTTGAAAATCTATAAATTCAACCTCGTTTTTTCATTTCAAGCTAGAATCACAGTCTTCAAATTTATTGTCCATCTTATGCAGGAAATCAAGTGCAATACCTGAGAGCCACCTACATCAACAATAATAGAGAAGAGCAATGGAAACTTCATCACATCAATTGAGGGAGTTTAAATTAGATTTAATTTCATTATGCAATTGACTTGATGTTATTTCATTGTAATTTAGGAGTAATTTGATTAGATTAGAGTTGGTGATTTGCTCTGATAATCCAATTATTTTATTTACGCTTAATTTACCCTTGAATACAATAAGATTGCTCATACAACTTGGGTTTTTGTTGCATTAGACATCAAGGGTTGTTTGAAAAGTGAGACCCTCTCTTTTTGGTTTCAGGAAGGAAACCAAGATGGTTTACCTCAATCTTAGAAATCTAAGATAAATTTTCTTTAGGCCTTCCTTTCTACTTCACCAAATACTTCTTATATTATCTATTTCTGATGCTCCTTCCAATATACCATTCAAAATCTCATCATTCTCCTTTATTTCTATTGTAATATTTGATTTTGCTATTATTCTTCTACACAACTATCTCCCCACTTTCCTTTATGGTACTTATATATATCTAAGATGTTGAATAGTGGTGATACGCTTAAACCTTCTTGTATCTCCATTTCATATGTTTTTTTTAATCAAACCTTTACATAATTCTACAAGGACCAAAATTTTTCACTTTCAACTTGTTATATGTGCCAATTGAAAATATTTATTTCTCGAGATATATCATGACTTTATCTCCAATTATTCACTCATGTTTTTGTTTCTTATCAAATTTCTCCTTATATCTACCCTTTATCATTTCCAAGTGACTTTACTTTTGATGCCCTTCCTTCATATGTTTTACAAATTCTTTTACTTCTACACTCTTCTCCTTATTACTAGTATCTTTCAAAATTTATACATTTCTTAGATTATTGTCATACGGAACTGCAAATAATATTTATCCTATGCTGTTTTTTATTTTATTATTACATGCAATCTCTACTTGTGTTAAGACCATATCTCAATTTTCTATCTTTTCTCAAATCAAACATCTCAGCAAGTTACCTAAGCTCCCACTTACAATCTCTATTTGTCCAATAAGCTATGAGTGATATAATAAAGTGAATTTCAAATCTATCTTCATCTTTTTCATACTGTATTTGAAAAGCAACCCAAAAAAAAAAAAGTCTTTATTGAAAACTATACACATTGGAAACCTACGCAAGCTCACAAATTTTTTGAAAAATATACACTTACATGTATCACATCATTATTTCTCTTTCATGGAATGCAAATGTGTCATCTTAAAAAAAATGTCAACTATATCAAATATTTAATCACACCCTCTTTGCATTCTTGGTAATTATTTTACAAAATCCATATTTATATTGGTAATTTTAATACGGAATCCATACATATTTTTCCGAGGTCTCTCTAGAACTAATAATAATTGATACAAATCAACATTATGACTACTTCCCTTTGATACTTGACAATTCTTGCAACTTTGAACAAATTTCCTCTCATATTTATAAATTTGTAGTAAAAACCTTGAAATGACTTGTTAAATAGATGTTATGCTTCTCCTTGATTGGACTTTCTCTCATTGAGATTTTCTAAATACATAACTAGTTAACTTTATATAATATCTCATTTTGAATCAAATAATCAAGCCATTTACTTCTATCCATGCTGGTTCATTACATGTTCCATATTTTCACAAAATTAGGATTAGCTTCATACAAATACTTCAACTCTCAAATCCAACTACGTATATCTTCATTTCACATAGTAAATTCTATCTCCTACTCAACACATCAATAACTTTGTTTTTCTACTTCTACGTTTCAGCACAAAAGTACAAGTTTTTCATAAATTCTAACCATCTCACATGTTTCTGGTTCAATTTATCTTGGCTATTTAAATTCTAGTACAATGCTTGATGATAAGTAGAATATAAAATCTTTTGATAACACGTATTGTCTCAGCTTTACCAATGGTTGAATTGTGACAAAATTATTGATCATATATTATCTCATTTTTGTATCATTTACTTTTTCATCAAAATATATTATTGATCTTCTTTCTTGGCTTAATATTTGATCTAATTACATTTTTACTTGGGTCAACCTAAAATACTTTATCAAAATTTAGTAATGCTAGTACTAGCTATTTTGTCACCTTTTCTTCATTAACTCAAAACTTCTATCTAGAATTATTTGTTTGTCTCCTCTCACTGTCTTAGTGGTGCACAAATGCCATTGATTTTTTTTAACTTCCTATAGTAACTTGGCAAAACCATGAAAAGTTCTTATGTCTCCAACATTCACTATTGTAGGTCACTCAATATTTGCTTTGAATTTATTTGGATCCATCTTCAACCCTTCAGTTGAAATTATAAATCCCAAGTATACCAACACTTTAATAAATCTACACTTCTTCACTTTGATAAATTTTTTTTCTTCTCTTAACCTCTATAATACTAACTTGATATGCTCTAGATGTTCCTTGATAAAAAAACAAAATGTTATTCAAACAAACAATCATAAACTTATCCAATTTTTTTTAATAGTTTATTCATCAACTTCATAAGTGTACTATGCACGTTAATCAATCCACAAGGCATAACCAACCTTTCATATAGTCCCCCATTTGTCTTAAATGTTGTCTTTCATTCACCTGTTTTTGATTCAAATATGATAACGACTCTTTAAATCAATCTTTTTAAAGTACTTTTCTCCACTCAAACAATTCATTATGTCATTTAACCTTAGTAATGAAATCTATAATTGATTGTGATCTTATTGATTTATCTAGAATCTATATACCTTATCCACTTACCACCCTTCTCGAATTCTAGTACTATGAATATTGTATAAAAGATCAAACTCTCTAGATCAAAACTTTCTTTAATAACTTCTACACTTATGGATTCAATTCTTCGCTTTTTACTAGTATCGTATCTTGAGCACCGCTTTATTTGATAAGTTTACTCCTAGTATGAGGTTCATATGATGATTGATACTACTTATTGACTTGATAATTCATCCAACATATTATCTAATATATGACATCCTTATACTCTATTAGGAATTATGATATCTCCTTTTGTCATATATTTCTTCATATTTATCTATCATTTTGTACTTACATTGTCACATACTCCTAGAATCAATTCAAAACACATTTTCATGACTAGTTGGCTAGAAAATAACATTCCTTGTTGGTTAGGAATTACTAGCTAGTATAGAATAAACACAACTAGGTAGGTAACATTGGGGAATAGGGTGATAGACCATTGCCTTGAATCTCTTATCCAAACTAAAAAAGGGGCTAGGGAATATTCTCCCCCGTAATTAATTACGATCAAGGTGGGGTGATGGCAAGTACAAATCATAATTATTATTGACACTTCAATGCCCTACTATTTAGTTAAGGGCTTCCCACAACCAAACATAACCTAACCATATTGGTTGGATTTTTTTGTGGTGCTCCTATCCATATGGATGTACTAAATGGTGCATTGAGAGAATTGGAAGAATATTCTTTATTTAAATAGCTTGAATGGAAGCACACCTCTAATGAGTCGATTAAATAAGTGTTGGGGGTTTAAGTCTCTTGATAACTCATCAATTTAAGAAATGGTAGAGGGTTAAATTTGTGTTCAATGAAGATATTGATATAATTTTTTTGTTAGGGAGTGTGATTATAGATTAATGTGGGTCAAATACATTAAGTATCATGGGTGATTGATTGTGCATGAATTACTTCAGTTCAAGTTTCTTTAAAGATTAGAGCCCTGACTTTGAGGTCTTAAACATATGGACTGTAATGAGTCTCTAAGGAACCAAGAGAAATTAACCATGATGCCACTATTGATAGTTCTGATACTTAATATAAGTACAGATCCAATAACCAACAAGATGAGAGGGGGGGGGGGGGTGAATCATACAAACTTAATCTTCCATAAAAACATTAGATTCAACCTCGGTAACATATACTTCAGTAATAAAACCAAAACTGTCAAACATGCAAACTCAAAGGCATATAAACATCATAAACCTCATAACACCAGATTTAACGTGGAAACCCAAATAGGGAAAAACCACTGTGGGATTTCGGACCCACTAAGAAATATACTCTTCTAGAGTATGCTCGGTTAAAAGCAAATCCTGTTAAAGATTACAAACACATTGCTAGATGTGACCCGGTTAAGGGATTTCCCTTAGATCTGTTAGGATCTTCACCTTGTTAGAAGTGACCTTGTCAAAGGATTTCAAACACTCAATCTGAATGTTACCTTGCTAGAGGGTTTTACAAATAAGACTGTTTAGTCCACTCGGTTAAGAGATTTTTTGTCACTTTCACAAAATAACAGTAATAAAAATCTATCTGCAACTTCACATCTAAAATGCTAAAGCAGATTCCTATTTGTTCAATACAATCTAGACATAGAACTAATCTTGTTTATCTGCTGGGCTTCTATACTCTGTTATTCTAATAGGTCTTCAAGCTTCTGTGCTCGGTAATCACTATGTAGCATCCCTGTGCATACACTTGCCCGCATACATTGTTTATCAACAGTTTCCTATTTATAAACAATTAGGTAACCACATAATCTCCTTGATCACATTTCCCATGATCAATCATAGCCATCAGATCTTCAATCTTGTCCAGGTTCAATGCATCTTTCAATCTGAAAATATTTTACCCCGCCTTGGAACTTGCATACATTTCTTGGAGCTTGTGCTAGGGTATTGTGGTTCAATCTGCACTGTAGATCTTCATGCCAACTTTCCATTGCCTTAGATTCATTAACAAACTTCATGCATGACATACCAATCATTTAATCAGTTCCAACTCATCAGCTTCCTTCATTAAATACCGCATGTAAACATTTAATGCATTCGGTTATAGCTCGGTTACAACTCGGTAAATACTAAACTTCACTCGGTAGACATTCTGCCTTCATTAACCGATACCGACAACCTTAGGGTTTACCGACTAGGTTCCTTAGGGTTTACCGACTAGGTTCTTTGCTTGATAACATAGTATATGTAGCATCGTAAATTGTACGCACTTGCTAGGGTGGTACAATTTCACACCTAGTTTAGCACCCACCTTGGCACATTTTGCATTTTGCATTGCATTTCCTCTTTAGCACTTAATTAATTAAATTAATTAGGTCTAGGGTTTTATTTTATCATCTCCCATATCATAAAGTTGGGCCCTTTTCATTAAAGTGTGCCCCTTTCATTTTATTCCTCTAATACATCATTTAATCAAAAACCCTAATTAGGTCCTATTTTGAACTTAGGGGCTTGATTTCGGGGGTCAAAACATCTCGAAATCACCTGTAACTTCGGGATTCTCTCTAAAATCATCATATCCGACGGCCCTGAAAATTTGGTGAAAAGTTACTGAGACCATGGCGCCCGGAGTGCACATGGTCCCGAACATTTTTCTCGAAATTTTAGGAGCGCAATCCAATCATAAAATAAAGCTTAACCCCAAGAAATTGGCGGGAGATTCAATCTCTAGGTCGGCCAAAAGTTGAAATTAAGACCTAGGGTTTCATATATAAGAGCTCTCTTTCTTCATTTGAAAGGATGGGAATTTTGGTTTCAAAAGACCTTCTATGCAGTAAAAGAGTAGATCTTTGAAGACTTCAACAACATTCAACATCCATCCATCAAGCATCTATCAATTTCATTCATCCATTTAGGGCTTTGAAGGCATTGAAGAACAATAAGGGATCACCGACTGAAGATTGGCTTGTACCCCTCCCTTGGGGTTGGGTATGATTTCATGTTGTTTTCATGTCTTTGCATAAGCTTCATCATATCATTTGTATTCATGCTTTAGATCACTTTGCATCTTGATTTGGAGCATTTACATTATCATGTACAAGCAATTAGGGTTTACTTTCTAGGTTGCTCTAGTTTGCTTACTTGCATTTTAAGATCTTGCACACACACAAGGTCTGTACACACACTACTTTTACAATACAAATTGGCTATTCGTGGAGGTGGAAATCACCAAAGCGGGGGTTTGACTAAGGCAAAACCCTATATAGCCGCCCACCATACCTTTTCAGATATAAGTGCAGGTTTTAGGATTCGGACGACGCCGCAAGTTGCAGATTCGACGGAAGCAGACGGAGACTGAACTTCACACCAAATTGCAGAGCAAAAGACCAGGAAAGGGGCGTGGGGCGCCCTGGTCCTGCCAGGACAGGGGTGCTGGGCGCCCTAGTCCCTGGGACAGGGGCGCTGGGCGCCCTGGTCCTTCTATCAGACAGCAAGTTTCAGCATTTCCGACAGCGTTTCAGGTGGCAAAACAACAGTTTCAGGAGCAAAATCAGGATAGTGGCGTCCACACCCTCGTCCCGAACATTTTCACTCAAATTTTAACTCCAGGTGCGCATCTGCATTCTTGTCTTGTTCTTGTGTTTACAGCTTTCCATTATTTAATCTTAATTCTGCAATCTTGTTACTAGTTCATACTTACACTTTAGGGTTAATAGTTGAACTTGCATCATTTTATCTTTCAATTACAACAAAGGAATAGAACCCTAATAGGTAGCCCGTGGATCTCTCTTTCACAAAAAGAAGTAGCCAATTGTGTGATACCTCTAGGCTCTTTCGTATTCCGCAATGTGTGTCAAAAGGTAGGATTAGGACATGTTAGCCTAGTCTCGCTTTTTCCCCTACACATTTTGGTGAACCCAACGTGAATCTTATTATTGCTTTCTCTTGCATTACATTTTTTAGATCTAAATCTAGATTTAGCGTGTTTCATTTAAGTTTCATTTTCAAAAAAAAAAAGAAAAAAAAAAGGAAGGAAAAGAAAGAGTGTGTTTTGTTTCTTTGCATTGTGTGCAATTTTTATTTCAAAATGTCAGATTTTTATTTGCAAGATGTTCATATTTGTGATGATTATGAGTTAGATGAAGCTTTAGATGAGTTTTTGAAACCTAAAGATACCAAACCTTCATTTTACCAAAAACTCATAAACATTGTTACTATGCCATTTCGTTGTGATGAGAAAGATAAGTCGAATGATTCCTCTCAAGGGTACATTCCTATCAACTCTTCCACTAAATCTAGTAACATGGTTGTTTTCAATGATCCCCCCTATGAAGAGATATCTCCTTTTGAATCAAAAGATAAACCTTTTAATAGATATGATCATGCTTTGTTGGATGATGCCCTTGATGACTTTGTGGCTCCTAAAAAATGCTCCCTTCATGAGGATCCTTTTGTGCAAGAAGATGACATTATCCTTACATTTCCTAGTGATGGCATTTCCTTTTCCAACAAAATTCCCACTAGAGATGATGAATTAATGATAAATGCTTACCCTTCTCCTAAAGTGTGTCTTACCCATAAGCATCCCTTAGAGAAAGAAGATGAAATAATAAGCAATTTCCTTAATTCTCTCTCCCCTAAAGATCATATTGAACATATTTTGAGGAAAGAGGATGAGTTTAACACATCTATTGATGCTCTCCCTCCTAAGGATGAGGAATTAATAAACAATGTTATCTCCTCTCCCGAAATTGACAATACTTCAAACATTCCTTTCAGCAACTTCGCTATTTGGGATGAACCATTAGAAGAAGGTGTAAATTATTCTCTACCCCATGAGAGAACCCTAGCCAAAGGGGATGAAATCAAGATTGAAAACTCCCTTGATATTTTCTCACCTTCCTTGAATCTCAATCATTCTCCCTCTAAAAATAAAGCATCTCCCTCTCCTCAACTTGGTTCTACTCATAAGGAAACCCTAGTTCAAAACAAGATGGTTAACATCTCTTTCAAAGATCTCCATCTCAAAAGTGAGACTTTAGAGAGTAATGTTGAACCTTCTCCTAGAGAGTTTATTCCCCATGTAGATCCTTTGATGATAGAGGATGATATGACCTTTCCTAGTATTACTCTTCCTTCTGGAACATCAATGCCTACCCCTTGTCTCTCTCCTAAAATTGATTTAATCCGTGATAGGATTTTAGTGCAAGAGAAGACTATCAATAATTCTTCCAACACTTTTTTTCATTCCTCTAAACCATCCTCAATTAATTTGATACGTGTGAATGAAACACCTAACAAACCTCTCTTCACTGTCCAAGGTGCCTGTCCTTCTCAAAATTCTCAACCTTTAAATAAGCCTATCTTAGTGGTCCAAGGTGGTTATGCTGATGATTCTTTTTGCACTCCTAAGAAACCTATTATTACTGTGCAAGGAGGTTATTCTACTAAGAGCCCTTATGAGTATGCTAAGCAACTGACTAGAGAGAGTTATCATGCAGTTGCCCATACTTATAATACTAGAAATAATAGGCAGCCTAATCTTCCTCTGGTTACTCCAGTGTCTCTTCCTAATCCCCAACCTATTCTTCCTCAAGCTCCTCATATTTCACAAATGCTTAGTAAGGACTATGATCTTATTGAACAACTTAAAGCTACCCCTACTAAGATATCCCTTTGGGATTTGATCCAAACTTCTTCCACTCATCATGGAATGTTACAAGATGCCTTGAAAGATTTGAATGTTCCTCCACCTAATACATCTAGTAATATAGTGTCTTTGGTTAACTCTGTGATGAATCCTAAAGCTCAAATTGTGTTTACTCAAGATGAGTTGCCTACTAGCGAAATTCAACATCAATATGATCCCTTGATGATTGTGGTTATCATAAATGACACTGCTATAAGACGAACACTGGTAGATAATGGCTCTGGACTTAATGTGTGTAGCATTAATCTATTGTATAAGATGAATGTGGATACATCCCTTATTGAGTCTAACTCTCGTCCCATTCGAGGCTTTGATAATGTGGCTAAGTCTTCATTAGGTATTATCACCTTACCCATCATAGTGGGACCTATTACTTTGCCTACTCCTATCCATGTTATGTCGGGAAATCTAACATACAACTTGTTATTAGGGAGACCTTGGATTCACAGTATGCACGCTATCCCCTCTACATTGCATAGACAGGTTAAATTTATTTATAATAATAAGACATATACCTTGATAGGTGATACTAATTTTCAAGCTTGTTTGCAAACATCTACTTCCAAAGGGAGTTCTTCTAAACCTTCCTCTTCTAGTGATGACTCTTTACCTATGGACGAATCATCACCCTTTGATAATCAAAATTATTTGGATGAGTCTGAAGTTCCTGAAGAAGATTCTTCTCAACTTGAATCTACACATGAAAAGGCTTTTGATCCTGAGAAGGTTCTCGCAGAAGACGATTGGGGATCTCTTGATTTCAATCCCACCTTTGTAGGTGAGTATAGGGTTCCTCCTAGAGATCTTAAAGTTAAAAAGAAGGAAGAAACTAGAGATCAATCAGTCTTACCTGAACCTATGAGTAATAATTTTGTGGCCGCTTCTCAAACTTCTTCTCCTCACACCTCTAATTCTGAAGGATTTGATTCTTTGTCTTATGAAAAACCACCTTTTCTTTCTGAAATGGCTAATCGTTATGGTCATGGTTTCCATATTTTGGCTAAGAGTGGCTATAGTGGAAATGGTTGTGGCGCAAATGAACAAGGAATTAAAATTCCTTTAGAACATAACATGCATGAATATTCATTTGGACTTGGATATAATCTTTCTAAGCCCACCAAAGCATCTAAAAGACCATCTCTCAGTGTGAATGCTATATTTAGTAGTGATGATGATCTCACTTCAACTAAATCATCTTCGACTTCTATCAACTCTCATTCCCCTCATAAGGAAATCTTGGCGATGAACAAATCTCTTTATGACTCCCCTCAAATTTCTAAATCCACTTATGAATCTTTATCTCCTATTCATCATAAAGTCCTTTCTTCTAGGGATAAGCCTCTAATAAATTACACTCATCTCTCTTCTAAGATTTCTCGTAACTTTCCTTCTTCAATTTTTATCATTTTATACATGTTTTTGATCTCACTTATAGTTGAGCATTCAGCATGTCATATTCAAATACCTTATTCAATCTATCATGTCTTTAAATAACATTAATGGCTATTATGTTGTTCATCATTATGTGACATTGGTAGCTCATTTACTGGGGGCTCATTGTCATTCATGATGGTACAATTTCAAGTGCAATCATATTTTTGAAGCAACATAATAGCCTAATTTTTCTATGTTATCTCTTGTTCCTATGGGGTAATAGTGTGGAAATATTGATCATCTTTTCTTTAGAATCCTCTTTTCCTAGATATGGGAGAAGATGTGTATTCTCTTTCTTATCCTACCCACTTCTTGTGAGGAGCATTTTACATACACTAATGTCTTGCAATTTGCTTATGTCTAAATCTCTCCCTGGAAGATTGTGTAAGTCCTTCTCATTGACCTTATCCTTGGGAGGCAATGATCTTTTCTTATTTTTATCTAAGGATCCACTTTTTCCTATTTTCGTGGATGGTGTGAACTTTATTACTTGATGTTATTCCTTGTATGCATTTGTTGTTGTTTGTTCAAGGATTCTCTCTTACAAGAGGTGTAAGTCCTTGGCTACAACCTCTTTTGCACTTGGTAAAATACATCCATAATGAATTCACTCTCCCAATTGGGTTAAAAAGAGCGTCATCCTTCATTAAGAATCATTTTCACCTCGCAAAAGAAGGAAATATTGCATTCTTATTCTCTTCTTTGTCTTATTCTAGAAGATGTTATATTTGTCTAAGACAATTCCTCTCGGGGATAGGTGTCTTTTGTACAAAGATCTCTTCTCCTCTAAGGATCTCCTTTACACATACTACAAGATATCCCTTTTCAACTATCTTATCTTTTCTTCTCTTTGCATTTTGTTTCCATTCACATCCTTCATCTTGTGTTAGAGAACTCTCAAATCCTCACACTCTTTGTTGTGTTGGAATTGAGATTTAGTCCTCTTTCTTACCAAATGATTCTCCATTATTTTTTGATCTCATATCAAATCTTCTTGTGAGCATTTGTCATCAATATTCTTTAACAATTCGAAGTGGTAAACATGATACCCTGTTTCAACTCACTAAAATTAGCAAGCCGAAACAGGGGGGGGCATATAGTTACCCTCGAATTTTCATCACCTTCCTTAGTAAGCATTAGGTGATTTTGTGATCTAATGTGTGTTTTGTAGGGTGCGGTTCCTAACTGTGTACTGCAGATACCGCTGGGGGCTTCGTTCGACAGACTTATAGATATATCATTTTTCAAATAATGTTTACTTTTCTGTACTTTAGCTTGCATATGCACGTAGTGTTCATATGACCGCTAAAGTGGGGGCTAAATGTAGCATCGTAAATTGTACGCACTTGCTAGGGTGGTACAATTTCACACCTAGTTTAGCACCCGCCTTGGCGCATTTTGCATTTTGCATTGCATTTCCCCTTTAGCACTTAATTAATTAAATTAATTAGGTCTAGGGTTTTATTTTATCATCTCCCATATCATAAAGTTGGGCCCTTTTCATTAAAGTGTGCCCCTTTCATTTTATTCCTCTAATACATCATTTAATCAAAAACCCTAATTAGGTCCTATTTTGAACTTAGGGGCTTGATTTCGGGGGTCAAAACATCTCGAAATCACCTGTAACTTCGGGATTCTCTCTAAAATCATCATATCCGACGGCCCTGAAAATTTGGTGAAAATTTGTCGGGACCATGGCGCCTGGAGTGCACATGGTCCCGGACATTTTTCTCAAAATTTTAGGAGCGCAATCCAATCATAAAATAAAGCTTAACCCCAAGAAATTGGCGGGAGATTCAATCTCTAGGTCGGCCAAAAGTTGAAATTAAGACCTAGGGTTTCATATATAAGAGCTCTCTTTCTTCATTTGAAAGGATGGGAATTTTGGTTTCAAAAGACCTTCTATGCAGCAAAAGAGCAGATCTTTGAAGACTTCAACAACATTCAACATCCATCCATCAAGCATCTATCAATTTCATTCATCCATTTAGGGCTTTGAAAGCATTGAAGAACCATAAGGGATCACCGACTGAAGATTGGCTTGTACCTCTCCCTTGGGGTTGGGTATGATTTCATGTTGTTTTCATGTCTTTGAATAAGCTTCATCATATCATTTGTATTCATGCTTTAGATCACTTTGCATCTTGATTTGGAGTATTTACATTATCATGTACAAGCAATTAGGGTTTACTTTCTAGGTTGCTCTAGTTTGCTTACTTGCATTTTAGGATCTTGCACACACACAAGGTCTGCACACACACTACTTTTACAATACAACCTGGCTATTCGTGGAGGTGGAAATAACCAAAGCGGGGGTTTTACTAAGGCAAAACCCTATATAGCCGCCCACCATACCTTTTCAGATATAAGTGCAGGTTTCAGGATTCGGACGACGCCACAAGTTGCAGATTCGACGGAAGCAGATAGAGACTGAACTTCACACCAAATTGCAGAGCAAAAGACCAGGACAGGGGCATGGGGCACCTTGGTCCTGCCAGGATAGGGACACTGGGCGCCTTGGTCCTTCTGTTAGACAACAAGTTTCAGCATTTCTGACAGCGTTTCAGGTGGCAAAATAACAGTTTCAGAAGCAGTTTCAGGAGCAAAATCAGGACAGTGGCGCCTGCACCCTCGTCCCAAACATTTTCACTCAAATTATAACTCCGGGTACGCATCTGCATTCTTGTCTTGTTCTTGTGTTTACAGCTTTCCATTATTTAATCTTAATTCTGCAATCTTGTTAGTAGTTCATACTTACACTTTAGGGTTAATAGTTGAACTTGCATCATTTTATCTTTCAATTACAACAAAGGAATAGAAACCCTAATAGGTAGCACGTGGCTCTCTCTTTCACAAAAAGAAGTAGCCAATTGTGTGATACCTCTAGGCTCTTTCGTATTCCGCAATGTGTGTCAAAAGGTAGGATTAGGACATGTTAGCCTAGTCTCACTTTTTCCCCTACACAGTATAGTATTAACCTTACAATTTACAACATATGTATAATGTTAAAACAATCTAAAACATCATGATCTCATCATTGTTTGACTCGGTAATAGTTGCCCATTGAATACCTTATTCATCCCCTTATTCATCATATTCTTTCCTATGTCTTTTACCGACATCTTTATACTCTTCAAATCATACTTCTCAAGATATGGCAACATCATACCGAATTAGAAAATCAATTTCTTGACATCAATGACAAAATAATAATATCAAGATAGTAAACATCCTTAATCAGTTATATCCATAATCATCAACAACCTTCTCAATATCCTTATTGAAATGCCAATAATCTTTCATTGTCTTTTATAATGCTATATTGCCAACAACTATCACCAAGTAAGGTTGAATAAGTGAAATATTTCAACACCAACAATCACACCCTATCATCTACGGGATGCACTAACTTTTAAAAGTTTCACTAACATGAGGTTACAACCCTCACAAGACTTCACAAGGCTAGGAGAACAAGCTCCCCAAGTCAAGGTGCAACGACAAGATGCTTTCATATGATGCCTTGTATCCCAAGATAAAACATGGAACAACATATCAATGATAACACTTATGAACATGATCTAAAATTTGGGAGATTCACAAGACTATGGGGATCAACTTTTGGTCACAAATATTTCCCAAACAAGGTCCAGGAATACTCACTATTTGATCTATAAAGAGACTATAATGCCCTCGAGGGACTAAAACACCCTAGGAGGACTTTAGATCCTTGGTGGGATATAAAAAACCATGTGGGACACTAATATATAGGAAAATATGTCCTAGATTGGTGCAGGTGTCTTGTTCTAATTCTAGAGTCTTGAATATGTGTTGTAGTCTTTCCTAGTATTGTAGTCTAATTTTGGCATTGAAGTCTTAGGAAAAATGCAATTCAAAGGTAGGGATTGGTCCTTAGGATATTTATAGCACCATGGAACTACCTAGGATAGCCCACAACAAAAATTGGTCCTTGAAATGTTATAAATGATACAATAATCCTAGAGGTCCTAGACCCTCAATCACAAGACACCCTAATATGAAAAGAAGAAGGCTCGTAAGGGCTTGGTGGAACTCTCAAGACTCAAAAATATGATTGAAGACAAGAGGGATGAAGGGGAAGTGTGTTCCAATGTACCATTCACTTGAAGAGCACTGAAGGAGGTACAATTTAGATAGATTGCAGCAATAAACAATATTAAATATAATGAAGAATAAAAGAGGGAAAGATAATAATTCACAATAACATAAATTTAACATGGTTCACCCTATATGAGCTACACCCAAAAAGAAACAACCACCCACTTTTTATTATCCAGAAAAAACCAAAATATAATCTAATGATTTTTCACATTACACAACCACTTATTTATCAAGACCATTTTGGTGGTCTACAAAGGTCACTTAGCATACCATAAAACCCCAAATTGCTTTATTAAATTATGAGCAATTTTTTGTTTGAGGGTGTTGGCCCAAGACCCCTACCATGGGCTTCACCCTTGGACCTCTACCAAGAAGATAGTCCCCCCTTGCACTCCCCCATCAATTGATTTGGTGGGAAAATATGGCTAAGAAAGTTACCAAAATTCAAGCTTGATAACATGATCAATCGTCACATACCAACACAAGGGACCCCAAATAGTCTGATCATGAGACACTTCCCTAAGAGGTAAATTCTCTGCTTCTATTTGATATTAAGAATTTGCTTTTCCTATGTGTCTCGTTCTCTACCATTGCTTTAAATTTCTCAAATGATTTTGATTTTTTTTAGAAAGATAATCCAAGTCATTCTAGAATAATCATCAATGAGCATCATGGTATACTTGTTGCCTTGCAGACTTTGTATCCTCATTGGTCTACACATACATACATATAATTGAACACATGCACTTATTAGATCTACTAATTTTGCAGTGAAATACTCCTTGGTTGGAAATCTAGTTCCTTCATGACATGGTTTGTAGCTGGTAGATAGAGGCTTCTTGATCTTAGGAATTGTCTCTTATTGCACATTTTGAAATTATTCTCACAAGATCATCAAAATTGATATGTCTCAACCTTGTGTGCCAAAACCAAATTTCTCCCTCTGTATGGAAAAACAATTATATCTATTGACTTCATTGAGATGATACACATCATTGTTAGTCCTGCTTCCTTCCACAATTACATCATAAGTTTTGTTTTTTCCACCATCATGACTTAGAGTATCCTTACTAGTAATAATAGCGATAGAGTTATTACCAAGCATCATGACTCCATTAAATTTTTTGAAGTTCATGAATTTTCTCGTCTCTAGTCATGTGACTTGAATATCTGCTATCAATGATCCATAGATTTTTTTCCTTATGAGCATGAAGTGTAGCCCATGCAACAATTTTTTTGTTGTTGATCTTTTTCCTTTTTTTTTTTCCAAACTTTCTTCATTTCACTCTTATGTTTTGCTAAGTTATTTCCTTTTATATCCATCTCAGAAGAACTTGCAAAATTACTTCTAGAGTTTCTTGCAATATGCACAAAATTGTTGCACTTATAAATGATAATATTATGTAGACATGTAAAAAGCTATCCTCATAACCATCTTATTAATGAAATGGGTATCATGGTCTAAATCATTAAAATTAATTCATAAATTATTAAATCATTTTCATCAACTCATTAAATCATTCTTCCTCCATTTTAATTATTAAATCATTGCATTTATCTATTTATTAATCCCATCCTTTCATAAACCATCACCTATTTATTCACTTTCTCCTCTCCTAGTTGCATCCACTTAGAGAATGTGGGATAAATGCTCATCCATAACCACCTCCTTTATCCCACATTCATCCCTCGACTTTTTTTTCCTATGAGGATAACTATAAATTTGCTTGCTCCTCTTATTTGCCTCTCTCTCACTTCTTGAAATCTGACCATCATAATATCGCTTTGTGATCCTTTTCATACATAGTTTCTTTTGGCAAATCACTTTGATCATATTTTTTTAAAATCGACCATTCTCCATTCTTCACAACTTCTTGCATTTAGTGCTAAAAATATGAGAGCACAAATCTTAATTGTGAGATCTTGTGGATAAGAGAGCAATGGAGTTAGATAGCTAATGAATGCATGTTGTTTCATTTGTTTTGTATTGATCTACATTTGTATTCATTTAGAGAATGCTCCATTGTATAATGTTGGATTTACATTCTTGAGTTTTTGGCTTATGGTTGGGCTTTTGAGACTAAAGAAACAAATTCTCATATCCTCTATCATCATATTGAAGTCAAACAAAGGTGCAAAAAAATTCTTGCTAACAAAGTTATTCCTTTCTGTAGGAACTCTTCTACAATTTATTGCCTAGTAACCAAATTGATTGCAATTAAAACAATGACTAGAAATTGAATAATTGAACCTGACATTGTATGCTTGTCCACTTGAAACTTGTTTTCTGGTTCTCCTATTCTATCTATGCGCTTGATTGAAACCATCACTTTGCTTCTTGTTGTCTTTGATTTCCTAAATTTGTTTTGATCTTTGAACTTTCAGATCCATTTTCTTTTGGATTCTTAGAAGTTGATTTCATGGGCTGCGCTGTCAGCTTATTATTTTGTATCTCATTGAATCCAATACTAGTTTTGATATGTGGTGATCTTCGACTACTTATGATCTCGTCTAAGATCTCGGTGCTATTTTTAAACTTCATTTTTAGTTGATTGTTTTCTTTCTCTAGACCCTTTCTCAATGTTACAATTTCTACCTCTAGTCTTTCACAATCCTTATCTCTTGTTAGTAACCTTTCTATCATAACTTCTTCTGTCCCCTTTGCTTCTTTCACATATATTTTTAGATCAATAACTAGCTTCCCCACCTTCTCAAGGTTCTAGGATAACTTGTATTTAGTTTTTATGACGAAGTCAAGGTAGGGATATCCAATGAAGGACATCCCTGCCTTGCAGCCCATAACACAAAACATCATGCAAGATACCGACAACTGGTAACACAACACTAGATCTAACCGGTAAATAGATAAAGAGCAACCTAATCGGTAGAAGCAACACATGATATAATCGATAACCTGATAGGTCAATCATTATAATCATTTAATGAATTACATATACCTTCAACGGCTACACCTGTTGGACCATAGCCCAAGATTACAAAACAATCCATACAACACAAATCTAAGATCCACAAATCTTCTGCTTGACAAATAGGCCTTCGGTAACAGTCTGCACTGATCTTGACCTTAGTCCCTCTGGACTTCAGTCCCCCCGGACCAGAATCTCTCCGGAAACTACATCTTCGCTCGATCTCCTCTTTCTCCGACCACCGTCCAAAATGAATCTCTAAGATTTCCTTTTATACCATACACAAGCAATAACAACTCGATCAAGTCGGACAAAGACCAACCGGTTCATGATGAAACGTGTAAATGATAACATGTCAGCCCAAATCACCAATAACATATTGAAATGCATAAAACTTCATGTGGTCCTCTGGAAACATTGGACAAGGTCCAAAACAACATCACTCAATGATCCGCAGGTTGCAGAAACCACCCACAACCCGGTTCATCTTCCCTCCATATACTGCAAAACCAACCAGTAAGAACATACCAATACTGGGCCAATACCCGAATCAATCTCTCACCGGGATCAAATCCAAATGCCGGTTTGAACTACTCCGGTGCTCCTGCATCATTTTACCTCTTTCATAATTCTTTTGTTCAGTATTTTGATTTCTTTCCAACACAATATAGTTCTTCCACAAGCTCAACTTGATCACTTCGTTTCTAGATTTCATGCCTCTCACATTTACCTCTATTGTTTTCATAGCCAGGAATAGAGCCTTTTCTCCCTCATTCCCAGAAGTGCATTGATCATCTTCATTAGATGAATAACTTTATTCATTAGTGAAAAAACATTTTCGGTTCCTCTGACAAATTCTTCCTTTTTGAAAAGGACTTCTTATCATTCTTTTGATCTTCATATTGGAATATTTTTATATACATTTAGTCATGAAATATCATACATCACCTAAATTTAAACATTTAAAAGGTAACTTTGTATTTCTTGGAACGTCTTTGTAACTTTCAGACAAAGTTTGCTTATTTTTTATCTAATTCATCATCATAGTTTGGATCTTCTTGCTTCTTGAAGACTTTGAATGTTGCTTCTTTTCTTGAATATTGTTATTAGCAATCCTCATCTCATAAGTGGTCCAAATTCCATGTAACTCATCCGTATTTAGTGTATTAAAATCTTTATCTTCTTCAATAGTAGAAACCTTGGGATCAAACCTTGGGGGAAGGGATCTAAGTATCTCTTTCATAACTTCATTAGATCTTCCAACTCTTCACCAAGTCCTCTGATGGTATTGACTATTTCATCAAATCAAAACAAGAAGGTATAAATGTTTCCTTCTTCTATCATTTTCAAACTCTTAAATTGACCTTGGTGGGTTTGAATCTTTGCTTGTTTGACCTTATCATATCCTTCATAGCTATTATGCAATTTATCCCATATGTCCTTCATTGTCTTGCAATGCATCATCTTTACAACCTCAAAGTTAGATAAACCACATAAAATAACTTTTATTGCCTTGGCATTATTCTCACAAGCCTCCTTTCTAGCTTGATCTCTTATGGTATTATCAAGGAATTCATAGCCATCTACAACTACTTTCCAAACATCAAACCCTAGGGCCATCATATAGGCTTCCATCCTTACATGCTAAAACACATAATTGGATCCATCAAAAAGTGGTACCTTGTTTGAAGAAAGACCTTATTGAGCAACTAAAAGTACCATCCTAGATCTACCTCACGTTGTTATGATTCTTCCAAGGAACTTAGCTCTGAAACTAATTATTAAGCATATATATATATTACAAGGGGGGTGAATCTATATATGCCATTTCCAAATTAATTCAGCATTAATTATCATTAGTAATTTCTTCAGGCATCACAACTAACCAAAATATCTAATAATCATTAGAAGCATTTACTATTCTTTCAATAATTATGAAGCAACTTGTCAAATGATGGACATAATCACACATCCACACAAATAAACACCAAATTTATGTGGAAACCCAAAAGGGAAAAACCACAGTGAGAAAAGAGGGTCGGATCTACTACCCAAATCTAGCCTTAAAAAAATATATAAACAACTTACAACATGAAGTAGGCACCAACCTATTGGAGACACCAATCCCCATTAAATTTGTAGGCACCAACCTACAAGAGACACTAATCCCCTTATCCAGGATCTAAGCACCAACTTAGCATGTGAGACACCAATCTCAAGCATAATTTAAGAGATATGTAATATAGACCTTCAAGACTAAATAGTTATCTTCTTCATATCTAATCAACTTTAGGACCTTCTCACATTGTCCTTAAGATCTTCAAATGAAATCCCACACAATGGCTGAGTAAACTATTTGCACAAGTTTTGCCACTGCTATCATGCTACTCATTCAACATTATCACCCACATGAAAAGTTTCCATACAACCATTATGTCAATAGGAGAATTGATAAATCACCATTCCAAATTGTATATGGAAGTAGCCCAAGAACTACTTCAAAGTTGAGGAAAATAAACAAAGGAGAAAATGAAATTGTCGAGGCCAAAGACTTTGCAAAGCATTTGAAGAACTTGCGCGAAGAGGTGAGGAAGCACATTAATGCGATAAACATTTAATATAAGCTTGAGGTAGGTCATAAAAGGAGAAATAAGGAGTTTCGGATTGAAGATGAAGTCATGGTTCATTTGAGAGAACATAGGTTTGTAGATGCAACATACAATAAGTTACAAATGAAGAAATTTGGACCATGCAAAATCCTGAAGAAACATGATTCAAGAAATGCCTATGAGGTAGAGTTTTTGAGTGGACTAAATATTTCACCTATGTTCAACATTTTTGATTTGACACAATATCATGAAGTTGAAATTGAAGAGGAATTAACAAGAGCATAGTGGAACATTCCAAAACCTACTTCAAAGGAGGAGAAAATTGAAGTCATCTTGGATAGTTGAGTTGGTTGAAGCACAAGGAACAAGTAATACTCAAAATATCTAGTAGAATGGAGAGGAAGACCTGTTGAAGATTCATCCTAGTTGTTTCAGATTGAGGTTGGCTATCTTAGTTTTCCTCTAACTTCGGAGATTTGATAAGGCCACTTCTCAAATTACCTTGGATGTTTGGTGTAAAAGCATCCAGGGTGTAAGAGCAATCTTGCATCACCTAAAGTATTTTTCAATAAGGGCTAAAAAGGGAAGAGTTGTTATTTTTTAGTAAGTTGGCATTTATTTTCTTATCGACATAAAAACTTACACAAACCTCCAGACTGGTGAAATAAAGCCAATGGTGAAGAATTCACTTCAATGTTGTTTGTCATTTGTGGGATATTAATATTAAATTTTTTTAAATTTTTTTAAAAAATGTTCGAAGTCAATTATGAGGCACTTAGAGGCTCCAGATGGGCTCGAAAATTTGGTCAAAAATTCAAATATCCCCTCAACCATCTTTCTGAGAGCTTTCCAATGATATATTATGGTTGAAAATCCAATGCTCAAATCAAAATTTATGACATTCTAAGAAGTTGTACTACTAAAATCCACAAGAAATCCAAATTTTCTTCTTGAGTGGGAAAATGGATGGTTCGATCTATGGTTACCACTTACACTTTTTTGAAAATTTTAGGGGGATTAAATATTCTAGATAGGAAGTTTCAGAAGGCAGTTCCAGTAGTGCAGGTTGTGGTTCCAACCTTGCAGATTATTGTAATGAGAAAGCCCATGTGGTTGTAGCATGTTATTTTTCTAAATGTTGTAGTATTCATTTCATAGGGATAGTAGAAATCAAGTTGTTCATTCTTGCATTTTCTATCTATTTCTCTATCATTGGTTGTGTATTTGAATTTGTAAGATGATTACCCTTCATCACATTATCTCTTCTTTTCATTTTTGTAAGCAATTAAATTAACTTGTAGTTTGTACCTATTATAGTTTTGTGATAAGATCTACTCATTCCATGTCTTTTTCTATTTTGTAGACTTTTATGGAGAGCTCATACAATCAACATACAATATTCCAATAATAACTAATTATTTTACACAAATCCTATTGAAGAGGGAAAAACAAGTAAAGCAAGATTCAATGGTTAGTATTCAAATAAAACATTCAAAACATGAAACAAACCATTTATACCTTGCTATTTTACCTTCTCCTTCGGATTGAACAATAGATGAAGTGGAATGTGCCCAAATGCTCCACTTGATTAGATGTGCTCCTTGTTGATATGTGGTTTGCTCTCCAAATGCACAACAAATGGATGGGAGGATGGAATGATGAGTGCTCCAATGGATGGAGGATGTGGATGACTATGGATGCTAAGTGACTATAATGAGGATGCTAAGGAAATGATTCTAAACACAAATGAACAACATGCGATTGCTTGAATATGAGATGAGAAATGAAGGGGAGGAGACCCCAATTTATAGATTTGAAGGGGGATGAATGGATGGTTGAGATTGAAAGAAGATCAAGGGTGGAGATTGAAGGAAGGTGGGGACATGGATTGAGAGGACAAGGTGTGAAGACCAAGAGATTTGCCATAAAGGCATTTCTTGTCTCCACACTCCACAAGGTGCATGGGGAAGAGATCCTCAAGTACCTTGGCGGAATAAAAAAGAATTTAAAATTCCTTGGGAGAGGACAAGGGAGTTAAAAATTCCCAAATAATGGATTGCATGGGGAAAGGAAATGGGAAAAGGAATTAAAAATTCCTTGGGAAGGTGAAAGTGCCTAGGAGATTGGGGAATTTTGAAATCCTTGAAATGACCCAATTAGGTACATTTAAGGTTGGAAGGTGAAGGGGACAAGCCATTTATGACAATTGGTTGACTTGGTGGCTAATAATGGGGATTAGCCACCAGCAAATGATTAGAAAGGGTTATTAGGAGGATTAATAAGAAATTAGAAGACAAGTGGGATTTGTAGGAGGATTTGACAAGAGGAGAGAGAATGAGTGGAGGAATTAAAAATTGGTAAATAATATTAAGTGGGCTTCTGGAAGAATTAATTAGGCTAAGTGTGGATTAGGAGAAGTGATTTGTAGGAATCAGATGATTTAGTTAATTAATTGGAATTAACTAAAGGGGATTTAGAAGAATTGATTAATTAATTGACACTTTGCTCAGAAAGAGTAAATATAAAGATCAACATTCATCCAGATACTGGGACAAAAAATATTCAAACAAATGACGAGCTTCCTATAATGATTAGGACCACCCCTACATCGAATATTCAATTTTCTTTTGAAATCATGGAAGATCCATTAGAACCATTTTCAATGCAGATCAAAGCAGATTTGGATCTCGTAGATCTAGACAATTGGACAATTATAATGAATGAGCGAATCAAGCAGATGAATGAAGAATATTTGTTGAATCGATATATTCATAATAAATTGCGCGATGACTTCAAAAATCAAATGAATCAACCTTCTCCTGACATAAAATCCAGATTATACTGACAAGATTAATTAAAATAAATTTAATTAATTATGAGAAGAATAAAGGGGATATTTAATTATGTAGTAAGGTTAAATTAATTAAAATAATTAATTTAAGCGTTTACATTTTGCCCCTCTTTTACGCGGTGGCAAAATTGACGATGGGTAAAAGATAGAAAAAAAGACGCCTCAGCGTGAAGATGCGGGTGGTATATGCCCCCTCGATTATTTGTCTGCAAAAATTTTAAATTTTTTTTGGAAAAAATATCGAAAAAAAGAAGAAAATGATAGAAAAAGAGAGGAAAAGGGGAGATGAAAAAAGAAAATAATGATGGGAGAACAAAAGGAGTGAATTGGAAGGAAGGCAAGATAACATGGCCATGGGGGGCCCTATATAAGCCACACAGGGCCCAAGGAAGGGTCATTGTCACATACACCTTTAGAGAATTTAGAGAGAACAAAGCCCTTGGAGAGAAATGGACCACGTTCCAGTGCACGAGCATCACCCTAAGAGGTTCAAACACCATGAGTGATCGACTGAGTATGGCCCACCGATATGTACCCCAACCCCACTTTGTGATTTAGTAGGTTAGGGTATTTATTATGGGTATTTAATAGGATAAAAAGTTGGCAGGGCGGAGATGTTGATTGTCGTATTAGTGTCTCCGCGGGGGTTCAACGTCTCCGCAAGCAACTAACGCCTGTGTAGGTGTTGAAAGGGTGAAGAAGGGGGAATCAACACAACGGCCAATGACCAACGCAGGCGCATGCATCAATTAGCACTGGAGGGGAAAAGACTATGCTTTGACGTCTCCGCTTGTGGCGCGACGCATGCGCCACGACTTCAACGTTTCCGCCAAAGGGGATCACTGTCTCCGACGGGGAGGCTAGGGAGGGTAAAATGAGAGATAGGAAGAGGACAAGAAGAATTAAAGGGGGCACATACATGTCCTTGGGATGATGTGGGAAGAAATAGGTTGAGATAGGCTAGCATAGGGTAGGATAAGCAGGCTAATGAAGTGAATTGATTCAATGATTAGTATTCAAATAAAACATTCAAAACATAAAGCAAACCATTTATACCTTTCTATTTTACCTTCTCCTTCGGATTGAGAAATGGATGAAGTGGAATGTGCCCAAATGCTCAGATTTGTGGCATGAGAGGGACGAGTCCGAGAGACTCTTGGAGGAGGTGCGGAGTGGGGATGCCATCTCACAGATGAGAGCAAAGTTGGAGAGGATGGATGATGAGCTAGAGACACTCCACGACCGGTTGAGTAGGGAAGAGGCGGATGTGGTAAGGCTACGGGGTGAGAGGGATGTTGCCCGATGGATCTTGGAGCCAGCAGAGCTCGTACAAGTGTTTGTTGATGTCACCATGGGACAACAACGGGCATAGAGATTAGCTTGTGAGGCTCAGTACTACAGGGATTTGTAGTATCAAGCCATGGCAGGAGACTAGCAGGCACCTTTGTACACAAAGAGCACTTGGTCCCATAGGATGCAGACCCGTCGGTCAGGCGAGTCAGTAGGGATGAGAGTACCACAATCTCTAGGTAGGCCCTCAGGTTCACCAACAGGGGTAGGTGATCGAGAGAGCACATGATAGTGCTCTAGATGTATGTGACACATTTATTTTGACCCCTCGGGGATTATATCATTGTATTCTGATTTGACACATTCATATTTTTGAGATATATATGAGATGTGATTTTGGTGGCATATGTATGTATATGGACTTTATTATGCTCTTATGGACTTTGATTATTGTTTGACTTATGGATGATGGTTTTATGATTGTGATTTTATGATGTGTTGATGCATATGATCTGACCTATTTGTGATGCATGATGTATGATCATGAGATGTATGTATGCATTTATTTATGATTTTGCTAACATGTTTGTGGATGCAGGATGCATGTGTATGATGGATGGCTATATGATATGCATTTTTTTTCATGATAATGCTTATGTTATGGTGTAATGCAGATGAATATGATGTGTATGTATGTGATATGTAATGATATGATAGATGAGGTATAATTAAATGCTTCTAACAATGAGATGCACCTAAAACACTAAGTGAATTAATGAATCTATAGTAAATGTGATAACTAAATAGTATGTAACTAAATGAATGCAAAATGCACTAATGTTCCATGTGATGTAATGAAAACTCTTATTTAGCCACTAAAAAGATAACAAACCAAAATGGTGTGGCCAATTGATGACTTACATGACCATTCACATAAAAAAATAATGTTTGAATCGGATCCTATTTCATGCAACTAAGATGTAATGTGCCTAAATGATGTAAACTTACCAAAATGAGATTATTTTCAAATGTTTTATAATGAATAGTGTAATTATTAATGATTGCAGTACTACATGAGATACTAATGTTTGAATGAGATTTAATAATGTTGGATTGAAAAATGGATGGGACAATTGGCTGTAAGCGAGTGAGGGGAATGGGATGGAGGGTCACAAGATTGCTTTTCTTATAGAATTAAGGAGACAATCGACTACAAGCGAAGGAGGGGAAATGATGGTGAATCAATGTGGGAGTTATCCTACATAGATGCCCTTATTTGGCAAGTAAAGTTGTACAATCCTCTTCATTGCTGGGCTGCGGAAGACGTCAAAATATTCAATTTTTATTATGGAATATGGGAATCGGGTGGGTGGGTGGGAGGAGATAGAGGAAATGGGGGGTAGTGGAGGATCACATGATGACTCAGATCAGAGCATTTGAAACAACAAATCTGACTTCTTGAATCATGTTAATTAATTTTGCACATTAAATTGATCGTCTCCATGGGTGAGCACTTATGAACTGCATGCCAGATTATTTGATTTATGTAATATGGGCACTAGGTGGGGGAAATGATATGTTGTGAAGTGGGATTTTCTTGTGAACACTACAAAAGTGGCAAAACCATTAGGCTAGGGGGGATGGGGATTAAAAAGCTAGTTTGTCCGAGCAGACGATGGATCTAGCTTGTTTTACCTTGATGCCTAAAACCAGGTGTATATGGTGAAAGTGGAAACAACAATGTTGAAAGACTAAATGGATTCAACCACAAAACCCTAGCCTAACAATAGCAAAGATCCACCATAACATATGAAGATTACCTAAGACAATGCAAATCAAATAAAATCACAAAGATTATACGATCACATGTCCAATAGGGTTTGGATCTCCATTCTTCCTATCTCCATTGATCTTGCTTGATATATTTGCTCTCATATTTTATATGTGCACAAGAGCTCAACAAAGAATGGAAGTGTGGTTGCAAGTAGGATCACATATGAAAGTGCAAAAGGCTTAGTGTAGTCGAATGCGTAATTTAGTTAGGGTTCGATAATGAAGGAATCATCTCCTTATATAGAAGACACCATAAGAAATGGAGGGATAAGATTGAGAGGTGTAAAAGATAAATGGTCGACTATGATTAGAGGGTAGGTAGAGAAAATAATAAAAGAATGAAAGGGTAGGTAGTGTATGAATTAAGAGATGAATGACATGTGTCATAGGTAGAAAAGGTTAATGAATTAATTAAATAAATAAAGATTTATTTAATTAATGGAAGAATTGGCATCAATTAAATAAAGAAGAGTATTTATTTAATTTAGAAAAAGGATAATTTAAATAAATAAATGTATTTATTTAAATGAGAAATAAGGCTAGAAGAGGATAAATGAATTAATTAAATAAATAAAAATTTCTTTAATTAATAGAAGAATTAGGCTAATGTAATTAAATAAATAAAGATATTTATTTAATTAGACACGACAATTTTAGGTGTCTTCATTTTGCCCCTCTTTGAGACAATGTAGCTTGTCGCGTTGTTTCAAAGAAGATAATATGAACTGATACAAAGTTGCCCCAAAATGGGAATGATATGCCCCCTCGAGAGATTGGATGAAAATGTTTGGAAAGATCACAAACAATCTCTCGATAAGAAATAAAGGCTAGAAAGGACTGACAAGATAGAGTGACAGAGTCACGGGATAACGAAGACTGACTCGGGCTAGGGCTAGGGCTAGGGATAGGGCAGTCTATAAAATAGACCATGAGGTGAAAACATCCTCATTGTCATCCACACATCCAAGATATCAGAGTGCAGAGAGAGAATAGAGCAGCAACAGTCAACAGTGATGACTTTGGTGCATAGATTCGATCGCGTTCACTGATTTCAGAGGCCAGCCAACGCAGGAGAGCCGATAAGTACCACAAAACCTCTTTGTACTTTGTCACATTAATTGTTGTCATTAATGCATGCTAGGTAGTGGAATAAATGCACTTTAGGATAATGTCAAAAAATGTCAAAAACATGTAGGTGCGTCTGCATTGGTGCCAGGTGCGTCTAGGTTGGCTAGGCACATCTGCGTTGGTGCTAGGCGCGTCTATGCTGGGAAAAGCGTTTGTGCCAGATGTGAGCGCGTCTGCGTTGTGCAGGAGCATTTGTGAAATGTGGGCACGTCTGTGCAGAGTAGGCATGTCTGTGCAGAGCATAGGCACGTCTATGTATTTCAGGGGCGTCTGTGCAGAGTAGGCGCGCTTGTGTAGTCTGTAAGCGCGTTTATGTCATTAAGGCGCATTTATGTCTTCAAGGCCAAATCAGCAGTTTTGTGATGAACATATGCTATTGATTGGATAATCTGCTGAGAGGATACACTCAAGCAGGTCCTCTAGGGAAGACTAGAATAGCAGATAGGGCTAGGATTGACAATTCTGTGATAGAACATACGTTGCCAATTAGAAAACTACTCAAGAGGATACACTCAAGCAGAGGCCCTAGGATAAGATAAATCAAGGCACTTTGTGATAAACAAGGAGTACCAAGACATAGTACTTTGTGATGAATAGGGAGTACTAAAAAGAACAACACTTTGTGATGAACAGGGAGTGTAAATATGAGCAACACTTTGTGATGAACAGGGAGTGCAAAAACACGTAGTACTTTGTGATGAATAGGGAGTACCACTAGGATAAAAGAAATACTTTGTGATAAACAGTGAGTGTCACTAGGGTAGAGTATCATAAGCACTTAAGATAAAAAGCAACATTTTGTGATGAACACGGAATGCCACTATGACTGACATGATTGATTTGCTTGACTGTAGGAGTACCTACCTATGCTGGAGTCACGGGAGAGATTCCCATCGACTCAAAGGTTACGACCAGAGTTGACATTCGAGGATAGGGCTGCCATTGAGGTCATGGGTCTATGATTTATTCTGTATGTGCCTAAGTTTCAGGCGAACATGGGGTTGCTGACTGCGCTGGCTGAGAGGTGGCATTCAGAGACTTGCACTTTCCATTTGCTGATGGGTGAGATGACAGTCACCTTAGAGGATGTATATAGGATACTGAGGATACTGATCAATGGGGAGCTAATACCCTATGATCAAGATGGAGACAGGGAGGCCCTGAGGTGAGTGTTCTAGAATCCGGGACTGGAGATGAGGGCTGGACACGTGGCATGGGATACGATGACAGTGACAAGACTAGCACTACCAACAGTGCTAGGAGGAGTGATCAGCGGGTTCCTGTGTCTGGATAGGGTGACATGAGGGTTGGCTATGGGCTGGGGGAGCACATTGGAGACACTGGTGACACAATATACCAGATATGCCTAGGGACCGTGCGTGCTGGCACATTTATATTATGAGCTCCATCAGTTCATCTACCATGGATCCGCAGGATTGGGTTGCGGAGTTACATTGTTGCAAGTTTGGCCATATGAGCATCTGCCAGTCACACGACTGATACATTTCAGAGGCTGGGGTCATGGACACAGTTTTGTTCATCTATATGATATGATTACCTCACAGCCATGGATTGGTAGGTTGGAGCATTGGTGTCAAGTCCTTGATGAGATTGACACTGTGATATGGAGGCCGTACTGCGAGTGTGAGCAGTGGGAGGATGATGCAGTGGATCTACCCTATACCTTCAGGAGAAGATATCTGATTGGGCAGATGCCCTATGTACTGGAGAGGCAGTTAGTGGATAGGGTATACAGGCGGTTTGGCAGGATCCAGCGGATGCCACGAGGTTCTGGTATGTATGCGCGAATAGTACGAGACCAGGCACACTTTGGGCCACTATTGTCATATGATCAGGTTGTGATGCAGATAGTAGAGATGGTGCCCATGCCATGGGATATGTGGCCTGAGAATGAGGATGCAAGTATGGATGTAGAGTACACTGCATATTGGGCAGAGCATCCATTTCCACACCTGATAGACCCAGGTGAGCAGATAGATGGGGATGGCGGAGGGTATGACGATGATGATGGAGATGGTGGAGGTAGAGGCCGACAGAGGAGGTAGAGGTCGATGGAGGAGGCAGGGTGAAGTTGGAGAGAGGAGAGTGGCTCCGCAGAGAGAGAGTGGAGAGGAGAGACAGGCTTGGGTGGTGAGGGGTCGCGGTGGATTGCCATTATAGGTGCCAGCAACACATGGTCCTAGACAGGTGCAGGGACAGGGACAGAGGCAGGTACAGGTACAGGCACAACCACTATTACAACGCGAGCCACAGGCAGAGGGGGTCAAGGAGAAGGAGGATGAGCTATTTAAGCTGAGGGAGATCTTCTAGGGATAGGAAGATGGGATCCAGGATTTGGAGAGGGAGACAGCTAGGCTCAGGAGACAACTGCGGGATACTGAGCAGGAGTGAGATCAGGCTATCCAACGTTATACTGAGGTTGAGACAACATTGAGGGCTAGGAGGCAAGCGACAAAGGACACAGGGGCTGGATACGCCTATGTTCAGTGGGTAGGGGAGGAGATAGGTTATTGGTGAGACCTATACTATGGGGCAGTGCCACCAGAGCAACGGGCGAGGAGCTTCTGCAGACCATCGCAGACAGCGACGACTACTGGAGGGAGTCAGAGGAGACAAGCGTCTAGCGGTGGGGTTATGGGTCCTCCACCACCACCACATAGAGGGGACATGAGGGATGATCCTAGGGTGGGTCCTTCTAGGGCTCAAACTTCATCAAGGCTAGGTGGCTCCGAGGGAGGGAGTGCATCATAGCCATAGAGGGCTCCCTATGTATCAGTTTTGTACCATTTTGTATGATGATGTAGACACCTTCAGGTGATTTGTAGCCATATGATTTTGACATCATTGTATCATGACACTTATGATTATATATATATGATATGCATTCTTGCGACAGCTATATGCATGTGTACCTATGTGATGAGATGTTTCATGATGCATGTTTCTATGTGATGCTTATGATATGGATGCAAATATGTACATGATGAAATGCAATATTTTTGTTCTTTTATGTTTTATATGGTATGCCAATGCAGAATTGCCCATAGAATAGTAGGGGCCGCCCTTTGCTCAACCAATATTGGCACAAATAAATAGCTTGAATGGGGCATGAATAAGACCCATCTGCTTATCGGGATAATTAGCTTAGACGATAGTTTTCACCTTAGAGTATGCATATGTTTCCTAGCGTAAGGTTTAGATATCTCAATATGATAATGCAAATGACTATTTACATGATGAGAATGTAAAATGTGCTAACATGTGTTGTGTGCAGGATGTGATGCAATTGTGATATCTATATGTATGTATGAACTTTTAACATGTGGTAATGCAAGTGTAACTACATGAAATGCAAATGTTTTTGGCGTGTCATTATACTCAGTCATGTGATAGCAGGCTGCATGGACTAAGGAAGGATGATGGAAGTCAATCAAGAAAGGGGGATGGAAGATAGAAGATATGAAAGTGAAAGAGCTTCTTGTGTGTTATCATCATTGAGCTTTATTATGGCAAGTAGGTTATGACAATCGAGGCATATGTTTGACCCAGAAAGTCATTGTACCTGTTTTCATGGAGATAAGTCAGTCACAAACAAGGAATGCCCCAGTTCACACTAGACTCTCAGTGTCCTCATATCCTTGGACAAGTCATAGCATTACTATGAGAGAATCCACAGACAACAAAGAAAAATAAGTGACGATACCCCATCCTCGCCTTTCTAGTCAAAGACATCCTGGAGATAGAATCTCTAATCAGAGACATCCTGGAAAAGCTAAAAGACATGTCACCAAAAGATAGAAACAAAATAAAACCAAGACTCGACACCAAGGTCCACTGAAGTCCTCAAGTGTAGTGTCTCTTGTCACTTGTATAAGTCTATTTGATTGTGGTCACAATGTTTACTTTCACAAAAAGGATAGATAGCACTGAACCATATGTTGTCTGAGTCTGTTGAAAGATTTGATTTGTTTGAAGCCCATTGTTGCTACTGTGTCTCATCTGAAGCTGACTGAATCCATGAAACTGATATTTTATTGTGGAGAAGACGAAACCTTATTGCGGATTGTCGATGCAAATGTTGCTTTATTGCGGATTGTGCGTGGATAGACTTAAGAAAATTGGAAGAAACTGTACTCCTCAGAACCGGTGATGCTCTCAGTTCCACACCCATTACTAGACGTAGGATTTACCTTAGCCACAGATAGGAGCTGATTTATTATGGATGGAAAGGGGTGAAAAAGGGGGTTATTATGAATGGCTAACCAATCTTGGGTAGATCAATAACAAGCCATGATGGGAATGTGTAAAGTTTATTATGGATAGATAGGTTGAGTGTGTGCAAAGTGAAAGGATGAGATGGAATCCTAAAGGAGGGAGGAGCAATGTCTCTATGCATGGTACTGGTGACCCAGTTTTCACCATGGTACTTGCCCAAGGTGCCACCAAAGTGGTTTTCACCATTGGACGAAATGTTTTTCTTTACTTTTTTGATTTTTTTGTTGTATTTTTTTTTTTTAATGATTTTTTTTTTGTATTTTGAATTAGGATACTCTGAAGAGCTATGTGTAAAACCTGTGAAGGTGCATGCTATTGATAGGATCATCGAAAGATTCACCCTCTATGGTTGAGAGCTGATATGCACTAGATCCATATGTTGCTGTGATGATGTAAGGACCAAGCCAGTTTGGTTCAAACTTGCCCTTCTTCTCTCTGTCTTGCTGATTTTTAGGATTTTCTCTGAGAACTAAGTCACCTACCTCAAATGTGTGAGGCTTGAATTTATGATTGTAGCTGTGACTCCTTCATTGTTGATAAGCCTTGAGATGATTTATTGAGAAGGTATTTCAATGGATTGATCCTTGCAACCAACTTAGTTTTATGAGTTAGCATGTAATGTCGTAATTTTTGCGAAGCAAAGACCACAGCAAGACATGCATGCTCAATTGGTGTGTAATTTAGCTCATATCCCACCAAAGTGCGACTGATGTAGTATACTGCCTTTTCTTTACCCTCAACAACCTGTTGTGCTAAGAGTGCCCCCAGTGCTGTTGAAGTAGTCGATATGTATAGTAATAGAGGTTGATCTAGAACTGGTGGCATCAAAACTGACGGATTCAGAAGATAATCTTTGAGTATCTAGAAAGCCTGTTGACAATTATCATCCCATTTGAATTTGATGTTTTTATGTAGCAAGTGCTGAAAAGGATTACATTTATCTGCAAGTTGTGCTATGAATCTTCTTATGGACTAAAGTCTCCCTTGCAAAGATCGAAGTTGACTGACATTTCTTGGTGGTTGCATCTCTAGGATGGCCTTGACTTTTTTTGGATCGGCTTCGATTCCTCTTTTTGATACAATGAATCCTACGAGCTTCCCAGAGGTTACTCCAAAGACAGATTTCTTGGGGTTTAATATTACTTTGTATTTTTCCAACTGATCAAAGATGACTAAAAGTATGTCCAAATGTGTATCTCTGTCTACTGATTTGCCCAAGAGGTCGTCAACATAATCTTCCATAGTAACGTGCATGAGATCATGAAAGATAGTAGTCATGGCTCTTTGATATGTAGCGCTTGCATTTTTTAGCCCAAAGGGCATGACATTCCAACAGAAAGTTCCTCAAGGACAAGTGAATGCTGTTTTGTGCTGATCCTCAGATGCGATTTTTATTCGATTATAACTAGAGAATCCATCCATCAAAGATAACATTTCATGACCTGCTGTGAGATCTACAATCAAATCTATGTTTGGTAATGGGAAGTCATCCTTAGGACAAGCTTTGTTGATGTCTCTAAAGTCTGTACATATCGTGATGCTACGATCTGGTTTATTGATAGGCACTAAGTTAGATATCATTCGGGATAATCAATTGGGCGTATGAATCTGGAATCCAATGATTTCTCAAGCTCTGCTTTGACTAATAATGCCACTTGTGGATGCATCTTTCTTAATTTCTGTTTCACTGGTTTTGCCCCCGGTTTAACTATCAAATGATGCATTACCAAATCCAGATCAAATCCAGGCATATCAACGTCTGACCATGCAAAATTAATTTGTTGCTCTATGAAGAAACTTATGAACTTTGATCTTTCTATCTCTGTCAAAGATTGAGCCAGGAATATGTTATGTGGACTTTCTTCTATACCAATGTTTGTTTTGATAGTCTCCTCTACCAACATGGATGACTTTTCCTCATATGATGCTGGGAGAATGTTGAGCCTTCCATCTTCGGGTGCCTCAGAGATGTTTTCACCCTCCGATACATCCTTTCTTTTTACTTTTTTGGGGTCAGACAGCACCACAACGTGGTTTTCACCATAAGACCCTTGATTTGTTTTTATTTTTATGTTTTTGCGACTGGAAGGCCCGACACCCTCACCAAAATATGCCACGCTGTTGAGTTCTATAGTGTATCCTGCCTTATGGTCCCCAAGGGGAAGATCATCTCGTATGCCTAGATAATCAATGAAGGCCTCATCATTTTGGAATGTATCAAACTGTGCAGGTCCTTCATGGTCCCAGTCAATGAGTTGGTGGTGAACAAGTGGAAGGCCTTTGATGTCTTCAAAGTTAGTGGGGCTAAGAGTGAAAATGCAGTTATATTCAGGTATGTCGAGGTAGTCATCAAGGTCATCATTGGGACTCTCCTCATCAGTCTCGATCGTGAACAAATCCAAATGGTCATCACTAGTATCACATTCCAGGACAGGTGTTCTCATTCTTTGTGATTTCGACCTAGAACTTAGAGACAAGGACTGTGTGGAGTCTTCAAGGGTTGTTTCTTGACCAACTTTGAATTTTATATATAATTCCTCTTCTTCTGTGAGTTCATCTGGTTCTCTGAATGTCTCGGTGAGTTCATAGTCATTGGAGGATTTGTCCGAATCCCATTCCCACTCATTGGAGTCTGTGGAATAGCAATTCTCTTGTTGAATTTTGACAGCTTTGATTTGTAATGCTTCTCCTGTCTTTTGAGTGTGGATCTTGGCTCCACTTTGTGTCATCACTTGTAAGAAATATTGTCTATCTCTCCTAATTATTTCCTCAACCAATCGGTTGAAACGGGGATCCATAATGGTGTCTTCCACTTCTGCTGAATGTACAGAAAAGTTGTCCATATTGTCATTGTGTATATCATTATTGTTTATAGTCTCCATGTTCTCAACATTTGGAATGTTTCTATAAGTATCCATGTCAGGTAATGTGTTATGATAAGAATTGAAAAATATATCATTGTCATATTCATAGGAACTCATGTTTATGGACTCTTGAGCCTCTTTAGTTTCTCTCCTAGATTTTTGGGAACAGGTTTCAACCATGAACTAGGTATTGACCAAGATGTGTGAGACTAGATGAAAATGGAAAGAGTATGGAAGACCAAGAGTTGGATGGAATGTAAATGAATCTGAGGTTTACTTGCAATGTCCAAAGTGTAAGACCAAGTATGTATGTAGTAGAGTAGGTGTGGCTTCCAAAGAGATGATAGTTTCTCTTGATGAGGTAAGTTGACCTTGACTCTAAGTAAGACCAAATGAGACCCAAAGGTGATAGACCTTGATGAGGGACCACTTAGCAAAATGTTGTTGTATGTAGTGTGTTTGACAAAGTATGATGAGGACAAGCAAGTGACCTTTTGACTCAAGTTTAGACAAATGTGAATGTAATGTAAGGTGTAAAGCAATGATGGACTTTGTGAGAACCCAAAGACAAGTTGAATGCTAGATGAAAACCCAGAGAGATAACCTAGGAAGCTCAATAAGTTTGAAATTGACTGTTCCTTGTTTCCTGGATTATGAAAGTTTTCAATTCTGAACACAGATGTGCCTGTATACTTCACAGATGCACTTAAAGGACACAGACGCTATTCTGTCAGACACAGACGCAATTAAATGACACAGACGTGGTTCTGTCCGACACAAACACGTTTCTGAGATGTTGTAAGTGTAATGTTGCTCAAGAGAACACAGACGTGCTTCTGCCCTTCACAGACGCGATTAAATGACACAAACGTGGCTCTGTTAGACACATACATGTTTTTGAAAACTTTGTGCAATTTTTCCAATCTGTGAAGTGACTTGTTGTGACCAAATCTGAATGTTTGACTATTTTTTTTCATGACAAGAGGACACAGTGTTTAGACTCAATGCTTGCAAGTGTTTAGACCCAAAAAAGACTCAAAGAAAAGTGTGTTGTTTGATGTAAAAATGTTTTTCATACACTTGAAGACACAAAAGATACAATGTTTTGATGTTTGGTCTTGAATGTTTGATTATTCAAAATAAGTCAAGCACAATTCTTATGGTTGGTCAATACAATAGTTGTTGATCCCACATGGAGTTTCCCCAAGGCTACGCTATTCAGAGTGGATACTTAGATGCTTAACCCCACTGGCTCCACCCTCGGCACTCACTTCTCGGGGCAACCAAGCATTAGTCCCCACGAAAACTCCTCATGGCAAACTTTGTATCTCTACTAAGAACCGTATGTGTGTGGGCCGCTACCAGAGGTCCGACCTCCTGCCCCAACAACTAGAAGGATTTTGGCTTCTAAAACAAAAAGGTAATAGTAAGGGCATCTGCTCATGTGGCCATACATGTGGCACTTTCAGCTCTATAAATACAAAAGGCTCCTAGCTGGTAGGGGTTACGCCCTACAAATGATCAGGTAAATTTGATCAAATGGGTTTATGGGGAGACATAGTGTTGGTATGAACTAATTAGCACACGTTATCCATAGTTTTCACCATGAATATAGTTGTTTATAGTGGTTCGGAAGAGGTGGGTTTTCCTCACTACCACTTGGGTCATTCTCTCCTCACTAGTAGTCCTAATAACCACACGGGGAGACAAGCCCTCTAAAGATTAAACAAAAAGAGCCTATTGCTCAAGACACAAAAAAAAATGGTTCAATTTTAGTGCACCAATTGAAGTGTTTGCTAGTCTATGAAAATAAGGTAGACAATAAAGATCAAAAACCCTTGCCAAGGTCCTGCAACAAAGATCTATTAGTAGTTTCAAATGATCACCCCTTCCTGCAAGCACACAAGTTAGGTAAATTTTAGATCCAAAAGACTTTGTGAAATAGGGGCCTTCGACAAAACGATTTTGCTTTCAAGACAAGCTGCACTACTTTTGTTAGCTAGATCTGAAAATGTTAGCTCAATATAAACCAAATCTGAAATCTGAATGACACAAAACTGAATCAAAGGAAACCCAAAAATGTAACAAATTCACACAGACGCGGTTATCAAAAACACAAACGCTATAAAATTTCACAGACGTGCCTAAAGCCGACACAGACGCGGTTCCAGAACACAGATGTGACTCCTTGATGCAAACGTGCCTGAAAACTCCACAGACGCGACTAGGTAACATAGACGTGACTTTCAGAATCTGCAGAAAAAATAAAATACTGTCGAGGACGCAGACGTGGTTCTAGATGTCGCAGACGTGACAAAAAATAAAAAATGCGATTTGAAAGTGTGTAGATGCGAAAATATCAAAATGTTGTCAGAAATGTCAGATCTGCAACTTCAAAACACAAAATCTGCAACAAAAGATGTTAAATGCAAAAAAGGGACAAGGGTCCCACCGGGGGTGCCAAAATGTATATGGTGAAAGTGGAAACAACAATGTTGAAAGACTAAATGGATTCAAGCACAAAACCCTAGCCTAAAAACAACAAAGATCCACCATAACATATGAAGATTACCTAAGACAATGCAAAGCAAATGAAATCACAAAGATTATACCATCACATGTCCAATAGGGTTTGGATCTCCATTCTTCCTATCTCCATTGATCTTGCTTGATATATTTTCTCTCAGATTTTATATGTGCACAAGAGCTCAACAAAGAATGGAAGTGTGGTTGCAAGTAGGATCGCATATGAAAGTGCAAAAGGCGTAGTGTAGTCGAATGCGTAATTTAGTTAGGGTTCGATAATGAAGGAATCATCTCCTTATATAGAAGACACCATAAGAAATGGAGGGATAAGATTGAGAGGTGTAAAAGATAAATGGTCGGCTATGATTAGAGGGTAGGTAGAAAAAATAATAAAAGAATGAAAGGGTAGGTAGTGTATGAATTAAGAGATGAATGACATGTGTCATAGGTAGAAAAGGTTAATGAATTAATTAAATAAATAAAGATTTATTTAATTAATGGAAGAAGTGAGATCAATTAAATAAAGAAGCGTATTTACTTAATTTAGAAAAAGGATAATTTAAATAAATAAATGTATTTATTTAAATGAGAAATAAGGCTAGAAGAGGATAAATGAATGAATTAAATAAATAAAGATTTATTTAATTAATAGAAGAATTAGGCTAAAGTAATTAAATAAATAAAGATATTTATTTAATTAGACATGACAATTTTAGGTGTCTACACCAGGTTTTCACCAAGATATTTGCCCATAGCACCACAAAGTGGTTTTCACTGATGGACGAATTGATTTTTCTTTACTTTTTCCTTTTTTTCATTTTTTTGTATTTTTCTTGATTTTTTGATTTTTTGATTTTGAAAACTGGTGATCTCTGAGGACTAGGCATAAAATATCTTTAGGTGAATGATGTTCATAGGCTCATTCAAGGGTTCACCTTTGGGAGTAACCAACTGATAGGCACCTAATCCATATTTTACAGTGATCACATATGGTCCAAGCCAATTAGGCTCAAACTTACCTTTCTTCTCACGGTCTTGTAGATTCTTATGATTTTCCATAAGCACAAGATCACTGATGTCAAATTCTTTGGTTCACACCTTCTTGTTATAGCTCAATCACAGATGGTTCTGATATACCCGAAGGTTATTTAAGGCCTTGAGGTGCCTTTTATCTATTAGTTCAAGCTCTTGTAGCCTGACGACTCTATATTCCTCATCAGGGAGGGTGTTCTGTAGTGAAACCCTTAGTGACATGATTTCAATCTCAAGGGGTAGGACAACCTTAGAATCAAAGACGGGGATGACCCTTTGGTGAAATGGTGGGGCTTCTTTCTCGTAGTGCCTACAACCTAGGTTTAAACCCCACAAGTTCGTCTCTACCGTGTTGACAATGGAGCATGTTTGTCCATGGGGAAAAATTTGGAGAAATGATGGGGCTTCTTGCCTGTAGAGCCTACATCCTTGGTTCAAACCATACAATATTTGGGGATGAATTTGGTGAAATGGTGGGGCTTCTTGCCTATAGTGCCTACAACCTAGGTTCAAACCCCGCGGGTTCATCTCTACCGTGTTGACAATGGAGCTTTTTGCCTATAGAGCCTACATCCTTGGTTCAAACCATTTTTATATAAGAGATAACTCATTCATCCTTCCTATGGCTGTGGTCGCTTCTTACATGGTGGGTGTTTCAAACTTTGCGTCTCCTGCTCATGCTCCTTCCTCCGTGATCTGTGGCATCTCTGGGCCATCCACTATTGCTGGGGGCAATGGGAATGTGGGTTTGGATGCAGAGCTTTCTACAACTGCCCCCATTTTGAAGGGGATTTCTTCCTATTTTGTTCCACCTCCTGGGGGTAGCCACCCATATGCTGGGGTCTTGAAGAAGGTTGCTTCGGCTACAGAGCCTTTTCCTTTCTGTAGGTCCATTTCACTTTCTCTAGAGGTGGATACTGTGGCTGAGATTGATCATGCTGCTTTCATTTTTTCTGCTCATGGTCTCATTTGTAGATTCAGGGGTTTTTGGCCCAGCCTTCTCGAACTTCATGCATGGATTTCCAAGCACCGGGAGCCCCTTATTTATGGTACAATTCATTTTTTATATTTTGCTAAAGGGTTTTTCATTGTAAAATTTGACATTGTTGAGGACATAAATTGTATTTTGTGTGATCATTTCTTCAGTTGGGATGACCATTTTGTGTTAATGGTTAAGCCTTTGCACAAAGATTTCAATCCCTCTTCTAAAACTTTCAATAAGATGCCTCTATGGGTTAGAATCCCTAACCTTCCACTTCATCTTTGGGTGGATTCTCTTCTTGAGGAAGTGGGTGAGGATCTTGGGGACTTCTTGATGTTTGATTATGATTCCTTTAATATACACCATTCTACCTATGCTCGCATCTTGGTGGACATTGATGCGTCTAAGGGATTTCCTGTAGAGATTAAACTCATGTCTCCTAAGGGCCATTGGATTCAACCTTTAGACTATGAAGGGATTCCCTTCAGGTGTAGAAGGTACTTTAAAATGGGTCATGTTGCTGCCAAATGTGATCTTGGGGTTACTAAGAAACACTCTATGTCTTAATGGAATGGTGCTTCAGCTCAACATTATTTTGTTGTGAAGAATTCTTCATAGTGAAGTTTTTCCCAGGTGATTACTTAAGACAACCCGACTGCCACAATGGTCCCGTTGATGGATGGGGAGGCTTCTCCCATGGTGGGTGGCTCTTTTTCCTTGTGGTCTGAAGTGGCTGTTGGGGGTTGTGGGTTGCTGACTGGTGTTTCTTCTATTGAGGTTGTCCCTCTCATTGCTGTTAGGAAGGAAGGTGATGTTACTGGTTCTTTAGTTACTGATGCCCCGGTTGCTGGATCTGATTGGTCTTTTGGGGCTGTCCCTATCTCTGGGGAGATTGTTGTTGTAGTCCCTTTGCTTGGTTCTATTATTGAGGTCATTTCTGGCTCTAGCCCTGCTAGTCCTGCTGGAGTTGTGTCGTATGATGGTCACTCCATGGTTGTTGAGTTTCCAATGCTAGATTTGTTGGAGTGGAAAGATGAGGCTGCTAAAGTTGAAGACGGTTGGATCAAGGTCAAAGGAAAACATTCTAAGTGGTCCTTGCCTTCTTTGGACATGACCCTTCGATCCCACAAGAGGGGTTCCATAGGGAAATCCTAAGTTTGGGGGGTTGTTTTTACCCCTGTGGGTAGCTGGAACTTTCTTTGCTTTATTCTCTCTGCTACCTGTTGTTTTTTTTGGTTTGCCTACAGTTGGGTTTTTCTTTTTAGGCAACTTTTCTCTTTGGGGTCTCTACCATTTCTTTGTTTTGTTCTGTATTATATTGGTTATGTTCCATTTTGTGAACTTGATTGAATATCTCATGTGGTGGGTTGGAGGAGCCCCTTTTAAAACCTGTTTTCTATAGGGATTCAGGTCCCTTAAAAACCTATTTTTTCTTAATCAAAAACTTCAATATCAAAGACTAGGGAGTATGGGGTGGCTCCTATGGGTGTGTGGATACTTGTGAGTTAGGCCCAGAGGGCGAGATGGAGTTGCAAGTGCCAATCATGACCAACTTCATTAACTATCTTTTTGAGGATTTTGATGAGGGTTTTATTTGAAGCCTCATCTTGACTATTACCTTGCGGGTAGTATGGAGTGGAAAAATGATGTTGAATGCCAAACTTCTGATAAATTTCTTTGACATCTTGATTCTTGAATGGTCTGCCATTATCCATGATGATTGCTTTAGGGATTCCATATTAGCAAATGAGGTAATTCAGGATGAACTTAGAAATTTGTTTTCTAGTGGTGAAGGTGAGGGGTATGGCCTCCACCCATTTGGTGACATATTATGTGGCATTTATTATGAACTTGTGGCCATTAGATGAGGCAGGGTGGATTTTCCCCATGATATCGAGCCCCCATTGAGAGAAGGGTCAGGGTGTAATGTGTTAGGACCCGAAGGCAACTGAGAGGGGGGGGGGTGAATGAGTTGTCTATTAATTTCAACCCAAATATAACTTAATCAAACTTGATGCATAATACCGATAAACCAAACTTAATGCCGGTTGACAGTTTAACAGTTAATAATAGTACTGGTAAAGTTTAATGCATGAAACAGAAAGACAAATAACATCCACAACACATAACACATATATTTGTACGTGGAAACCTTGTAAGGGGAAAAACCACGGTGGGAAACCTTACCCACAATCAGATGATACTACTGCAGATAGTATGTGTGTACAAATGGGATCTACACATGCAGAAAGGCCAACTGCCTAGAGCTCACTGCTCAATCACAAAATGAGAGTCACACTGACTACAATTGGATGGTTAAATCCAATGATAATGTAGTGCTCAAAATAGCATCTTCATATGCTGGATTCAGTATTGGTTAAGCTTTGATTTTCTTCTCCATACCTTCCTTGAATCTTCAAATGATGTCTGCGTGTATAGCTTTGCTTATATTCACATAGACCTTATTACAACCTTGTAATACCTTATCTACTTCTACTACATTAATCTCACAAATGAGATCTTACATATATACCAAAACCTAAGACCAAATGTGTAGGTCGACTCACTAAGAATATTACAATTAAATCAATTACAAATGAATCAATTTGTGATGCATCATGTCGGCTCAATGCATTTACAATAATAACCAATCAATAAATCATCTCCATAACGTGTTGTGCTGATCTGGAATAGATAACGCTTGCCAGTCCATAACCTAGACCTATTTGCCGGTAACAACAAATATGCAAACTTAGTTAGACCAATAGCCAAATCACCAAAACCAAGTATCCAAACAATGTCTTCAACATAACCAAGTAATCTCCAAATGATAACAGATCATCTTCACTGTCAGTGAACAATATAACCTGCCGGTGAACCAGATACTAGTGACTGTGCATAAGTCACTAATCATGCCGGTAAACATAACCAAAGATCTTCAGTGCTGATAAGTGTTCACAAGTGTTGATAAGTGTTGACATCAATGACAAAACCAATGCAACACATCCATAATACCAACAATCTCCCCCTTTGGCATTGATGGTAACACAAGATGGAAAAACCATCTAAGTGCCAAAGCAGAAATGCCAAAAACCAAAAACCAACAATCTCCCAAAGAGATCAATTACCAGAAATCAAAATACATAATATTTCTCCCCCTAGGAATAATCTCTCCCCAAAAGATAATGTGTTTTTCCATAAATATCTCTCCCCCTTTGACATCAAATGCCAAAGCAATACAAAACCAGATACAATCAGTTGATAGAACTTATTACAAATACCAACTTATCCAATCTACTCCCCCTGATAAGTAGCTCTCCTTCATCAAAGCCGGAAAAAGATTTCTCTGTCAATTCCTGGCGGTCTGATGCTAATCTCCAACTGTCTAATTTTCTACCGGTGAGGGTATAACCCCAAGCTGCTCTATGAGATATTCAAAAGTTTCCTTACGCAAAGGTTTAGTAAAGATATCTACAATCTGCTCTTTAGTATTCACATAAACCAATTTCACTTCTTTTGCTTCAACATTCTCTTTTAGAAAATTGAATTTGATAGAAACATGTTTAGTTTTAGAGTGAAATACCAGATTATTTGATATATCAATTCCTGCCATATTATCACAGTAAATGATTATAGGTTCTTTGCATTTTACCTTTATGTCCTTCAACATTTGCTTAATCCATAGTACTCGAGTACAATTAGTTGCCGCTGCAACATATTCTGATTCTGCTATTGATAATGATGTACAACTTTGTTTCTTGCTCAACCATGAAATCAATCTGCTACCAAGAAAGAATGCTCCGCTGGTGGTTCTCTTTCTATAAACTACATCTCCTACCCAATTTGCATCTTTGTATGCACATAAATCAAAATTTTCATCTTTAGGATACCATAAACCAAGATTTGTTGTGCCTTGTAGATACCGAAAAATCCTTTTCATAGCTGATTCATGATTTTCCTTAGGATTACTCTGAAATATTGAAACAATACATACTGCATTCATAATATCAGGTCTTGTTTGTGTCAAATACAGTAAACCTCTAATCATAGATTTATATCTTGTCGGATTAATAGGTGCTGATTCGACCTTCAATGATAGTTTATCAGTTGTAGTCATAGGAGTACTTACAGGTTTAGAGTTTTCCATACCAAATTTCTTTAATAGTTCTTTTAAGTACTTTGATTGATTTATGAATATACCTTTTTCAGTCTATGAAATCTGCAATCCTAAAATGAATTTTATCTCCCCAATCATAGACATTTCAAATTCTTCCTGCATCTTATTAGAAAAGTCTTTAGACAATCCATCTTCTCCTCCAAAGATTATATCATCAACAAAAACTTCAATAACCAAGATGTAATCATTAGTTACTTTGTGATATAAGTTGCTATCAGCATTACCTTTAGTGTAACCAAGCTTCAAAAGATATTTGTCCAATCTAGCATACCAAGCTCTAGGAGCTTGCTTCAATCCATATAAAGCTTTCTTTAACCTCCAAACCATATCTTTGTCATCTGTGAAAGGAAATCCATCAGGTTGTTCAATGTAAACTTCTTTTTCAAGATCACCATTCATAAATGCATATTTAACATCCATTTGATATACTTTATAGTTCATGTGTGTTGCAAATGCTAGAAATAATCTGACTGCCTCAATTCTATCTACTAGTGCAAAGGTTTCATTGTAATCAATTCCTTCTTTCTGTGAATATCCCTTACATACTAATCTTGCTTTGTTTTTGATTACCTTACCATCTTCATTAAGTTTATTTTTGAATACCCATTTAGTTCCAATTACATTTTTGTTTTTAGGTCGGGGAACCAATGTCCATGTGTTATTCTTTTCAATTTGTTGCAATTCATCTTCCATAGCCTTAATCCAATGTTTATCTTCACAAGCCTCATTAACTGATGCTGGTTCAATTTGAGAAATTAGACATACCTCTTCATTTGCCAGTCTTCCTCTAGTCATTACACCTTGATACTTATTCCCAATTATCTGACTTTCAGAGTGATTCAATCTTACATACCTAGGTGTATTCACTTGCTGCTGTTCTTTAGTCACTGTGGAATTCTTAGATGATGCCGGTGTGACTGGATCAACATTCTGTACCGGTGTATTCAGTGTAGGTTCATTTGTGATTATCTCAACTGCCGGTTCAGAGTCCATAGACCTTGAATTACCTCAAAAAATGTTCATCATGATAGTTCTGATACTTAATGTAAGTACAAATGCCAATAGCTAACAAGATGAGAGGGAGGGGTGAATCATACAACTTAATCTTCCATAAAAACAACAGATTCAACCTCGGTAAGTTATACTTCAAAAATATAACCAAAACTGTTAAACATGCAAACTCATAAGCATATAATCATCATAACACTCATAACACCAAATTTAACATGGAAACCCAAATAGAGAAAAACCACTATGGGATTTCAGACCCACTAAGAAATATACTCTTCTAGAGTATGCTCGGTTAAAAGCAAATCCTGTTAAAGATTACAAACACATTGCTAGATGTGACCCGGTTAAGGGATTTCCCTCAAATCTATAAGGATCTTCACTTTGTTAGAAGTGACCTTGTCAAAGGATTTCAAACACTCATTTAGAATGTTACCTTGCTAGAGGGTTTACATATAAGACTATTAAGTCCACTCGGTTAAGAGATTTTCTGTCATTTACAAAATAACAGTAATAAAAATCTATCTACAACTTCACATCTAAAATGCTAAAGCAGATTCTTATTTGCTCAAAACAATCTAGTCATAAGAATTATCTTGTCCCTCTGCTGGGCTTTCTACTCTGTTATTCAAATAGGTCTTCAAGCTTCTGTGCTCGGTAATCACTATGTAGCATCCCTGTGCATACACTTGCCCGCATACATTGTTTATCAACAATTCCTTATTTATAAACAATTGCTAACCGCTTAATCTCCTTGATCACATTTCCCATGATCAATCTTAGCCATCTGATCTTTAAACTTGACCAGGTTCAATGTATCCTTCAATCTAAAAATGTTTTACCTTGCCTCGAGACTTGCAGTCCTTTCTTGGAACTTGCACAAGGTTATTGCGCTTCAATTTGCACTGTAGATCTTCCTACCGATTTTCCTTTGCCATAGATCCTTAACAAACTTCATGCACAACATAACAATCATTTATACATCTCCAGCTAATCATTGTCCTTCATTAAATAATGCTTTTATCCATCCCATGCACACTATCATAACTCGGTTGCAACTCGGTAAATACTAAACTTTACTTGGTAGACATTTCGCCTTCATTAACCGATATCGATAACTTTAGGGTTTATCGATTAGGTTTCTTAGGGTTTACCGACTAGGTTCTTTGCTCGGTGACATAGTATAGTATTAAACTTACAATCAACAAAATATGTAGAATATCAAAACAATATAAACATCATGATCTCATCATTGTCTAACTCGGTAATAGTTGCCCATTGAATAACTTATTCCTCCCTTTATTTATCACATTCTTTCCGTGTCTTTTACCGACATCTTAATTCTCTTCAAATCAATCTTCTCAAGATATGGCAACATCATACTGAATTAGATAATCAATCTCTTGACATCAATGACAAAATAATGTTATAAAGATAGTTATCATCCTTCTTCAGTTATATCAATAATCTTCAAAAACCTTCTCAATATCCTTACTGAATATCAACAATCTCCTGATATTGAAATGCAAACAATCTTTCTTACTGTAATGCCAACAATCTCCCCCTTTGGCATTGATGGCAATACCAACAATTAAATGGTAGTACCAACAAGATATTCAAATTGATTTGGATTCAAATTGCTGTTAGACTTCTCCTGTTATCCTTGAGCTGTTAAAATCTTTTGAAGTCTTCTTCCTTTTCTTCATTAGGCTACTGAGCTATTGACTTGCATTTAGTCTTCTCCATTTTTCAATCTACTCCCCTTGTCATTAGTCTTCTGTTATTTCCATCATTTAGGGCTTTCATTCAGTCAACCATTTAGCCTTTCAACCATTTAGTCTTCTCCCCCTTTGACAATAATGCCAAAAAGTAAAAGAACTAAATCATGATTGCTTCCTCTGTGAAGTGATTTGCCATAGATCCTTAACAAACTTCATGCACAACATAACAATCATTTATACATCTCCAGCTAATCATTGTCCTTCATTAAATAATGCTTTTATCCATCCCATGCACACTATCATAACTCGGTTGCAACTCGGTAAATACTAAACTTTACTTGGTAGACATTTCGCCTTCATTAACCGATATCGATAACTTTAGGGTTTATCGACTAGGTTTCTTAGGGTTTACCGACTAGGTTCTTTGCTCGGTGACATAGTATAGTATTAAACTTACAATCAACAAAATATGTAGAATATCAAAACAATATAAACATCATGATCTCATCATTGTCTAACTCGGTAATAGTTGCCCACTGAATAACTTATTCCTCCCTTTATTCATCACATTCTTTCCGTGTCTTTTACCGACATCTTAATTCTCTTCAAATCAATCTTCTCAAGATATGGCAACATCATACTGAATCAGATAATCAATCTCTTGACATCAATGACAAAATAATGTTATAAAGATAGTTATCATCCTTCTTCAGTTATATCAATAATCTTCAAAAACATTCTCAATATCCTTACTGAATATCAACAATCTCCTGATATTGAAATGCAAACAATCTTTCTTACTGTAATGCCAACAATCTCCCCCTTTGGCATTGATGGCAAAACCAACAATTAAATGGTAGTACCAACAAGATATTCAAATTGATTTGGATTCAAATTGCTGTTAGACTTCTCCTGTTATCCTTGAGCTGTTAAAATCTTTTGAAGTCTTCTTCCTTTTCTTCATTAGGCTACTGAGCTATTGACTTGCATTTAGTCTTCTCCATTTTTCAATCTACTCCCCTTGTCATTAGTCTTCTGTTATTTCCATCATTTAGGGCTTTCATTCAGTCAACCATTTAGCCTTTCAACCATTTAGTCTTCTCCCCCTTTGACAATAATGCCAAAAAGTAAAAGAACTAAATCATGATTGCTTCCTCTGTGAAGTGATTTGCCTTGCTGTGTATCATCTCAGTCTCGGTCAGAGTAGCTTAACTCTATTCACTTTTTCTGCACAACTTTAGGTGACCTCCTAAAGTGCATAAATCAACATCAATCCACACATAATATTCTATAGATTCACCGAATTGATGCTTTCACTGAACTCGGTCAGTGAGTAGAAGATAGGGGTAGGACCCCTAACTTGCTTCTGAGATACTTGAAAGTGTCCCTTGGAAATGGTTTTGTGTAGATATCTGCTAATTGCTCCTTTGAACTGATATATTCCAGCACAACTTTCTTCTCTTAAACTTCTTCTCTGAGATAGTGATACTTTATAGATATATGCTTTGTCTTAGAGTGCATCACTGGATTCTTTAAAATGTTAATGGCACTAGTATTATCACAGAATATAGTTACTGGCTCAATAAATTTCTCATTTATTCCTTCCAACAGTTTTTTGATCCATGCTATATTGGTACAGTTCAATGTTGCAACAACATATTCAGCTTCTGCTATTGACTGTGAGATACATCCTTGTTTCTTGCTAAGCCAACTTACTAGTCTTTCTCCTATAAAGAAAGCTCCACCACTTGTGCTTTTCCTGTCATCAATGTTGCCTGCCCAATCAACATGAGTATAAACTTTTAAATCAAAACCATTTCTCTTTTCATATACTAAGCCATAATCTTCAGTGCCTCTCAGGTATCTGAAAATTCTCTTGATTGCTGTCATATGTGTTTCCTTGGGATCTATAGAGAATCTTGCTACAATACCTATTGCATGTGCTATATCCGGTCTACTATGCACAACATATTGCAATTTTCCAATCATAGATCGGTAAAGTGTCTTATCAACAGATGCAAATTCATCATTCTTTGATAATTTACAGTTAGTAGTCATAGGAGTACTTACTGGTTTAGAATCCTCCATTCCAAATTTCTTCAAGATTTCCTTTATGTACTTGGATTGAGTAATGAAAATATCATCTTTCATTTGCAATATCTGTAAACCTATAAAATACTTTATCTCACCAATTAGTGACATCTCAAATTCTTTGCACATTTCATTTCCAAAGTTCTTGCATAAGGAGTCATTACCACAAAATTTGATATCATCAACAAATATGGTTGAGATCAGTATTCCATTGTCCTCATCTTTCTTCATGTACATATTGTTGTTTTCACTTGTCCTTATAAAACCAATCTTGATTAAGTAAGAGTGCAGTCTTTCATACCATGCTCTAGGTGCTTGCTTCAGACCATATAAAGCTTTGTTTAGTTTGCATACCTAATCTTTACTCTTGTCTTCAACAAATCTTTCAGGTTGTTCAATGTAAACTTCTTCTAGTATACCATTCAAAAATGCAAATTTGACATCCATTTGATATACCTTGAAGTTTTTGAAAGTGGCATATGCCAACAATGTTATTACTCCCTCAAGTCTAGCCATAGGTGCAAAAGTCTCACCATAATCAATTCCTTCTTCTCGAGCATAACCTTTGCAAACTAGTCTTGCTTTGTTGCAAATGACTTCACCTTTCTCATTTAGCTTGTTTCTGAAAATCCACTTAGTACCGATTACATTTTTTTCCTTCGATCTTGGGATCAGTGTCCATGTGTCATTCTTCTTGATTTGATCAATCTCTTCTATCATAGCATTTACCCAATCTTCATTGTTAAATGCCTCTTTCACTATTCTCGGTTCAAATTCAGATATCAAACATGTGTTTTGTCTCAGTTTGTTCCTTGTCATCACTAGATCATCCTTATCTCCTATAATTTGACTTGATGCATGATGTCTTCTGACATATTTGGCTACTATAGGCTCGGTAGGTTCTGTATGATCTTCTTCATCACTCGGTAACTGGACATTATCTTTATTTTCTTCAGCAGCTTTCTCGGTAGGACTTCTCGGTTGAACTTAAACAAATTCTTCATAATCTTTTGGTTCTTTGGAATTTCCTTCATCATTTCTTTCTGCAAATTCATCAGTTTTCACATTTGCACTTTCTACTATTTTGTTAGCTGATTTGATCAGACATTTAAATGCTTTACTTCTAGAAGAATAACCAAGAAATGCTCCTTCTTCACTTTTTTGATCAAACTTTCCATTTTTGTCATCTTTGTGAACATAGCATCTACTTCCAAAGATTTTAAAGTAACTTACATTAGGTTTCTTGTCATACCAGATCTCATAAGGTGTCTTCATAGTTCCTTTCTTCAGTTGAACTCGGTTCAGGGTATAGACTGCAGTGCTGATTGCTTCTCTCTAAAATGTTTGAGGTACCCTCTTTTCTATCATCAGGGTTCTGGCACAATCCACAATTGATCTGTTTCTTCTCTCGGCTATCTCATTTTGCTGAGGTGTTCTCGGTGCAGATACTTGCCTCTTTATACCATGATCATTGTAGTATAAGTTAAATTCATCAGAAGTGAATTCTCCTCCTCTATCAGATCTAAGACATTTCAGTTGTCTTCTTGTTTCATTTTCAACTCTTGCCTTGTACCATTTAAACATTTGAAAAACTTTTGATTTTTCTTTTAAAAATATGACTGACATCATCCTTGAGTAATCATCCATAAATAATATGAAATATTTGTCACCATAATAACTTTGAACTTTCATGGGACCACAAAGATCAGTATGAACTAGATCTAAAATTCCTTTTGAAGTGTAGGACTTACTTGTAAAGCTTGATCTTGTCATCTTACCCATCTGGCATCCTCGACACATAGCATTCTCATGTTTTTCAAGACTCGGTAGACCTCTTACTCGGTGCTTCTTACTTATTTTGATCAGATTATCAAAATTTACATGACAAAACCTTTTATGCCATAACCAGGTGTAGACGTATAAAAATGACCATATTCCTAAATGAATATTTTATGTTCATTTCTCTATTTGATTAAATCCAATTTAATTAAATAACCCACATTCCTCTATTTAATTAAGTAAATTACTCAATTTATTTAAATTAAATTCACTATATCCATTTAATGAATAAATCATTTTATTCAATTAAATCCCCCCTATCCACTTTTAATTAAATTCAAATTTAATTAAATAGTTATCCTAAATTGAATAAATCTAATTTATTTAATTTCCCCAAATTGCAACCAAATTGAATAAATCATTTTATTCAATTAAATCCTACATCTCCCACTTGCCTTCCTAAACCCCTTTCTAATCCCTTCTAGAATCTTTTAATCGCTTCTAATTAACCTAACCCCTCCTCTAAACTTTGTCACATCCCTAAGCAAAGGGAAGTCACTTCTCAAAACCTCAAAGTCTTTGATAACCATTAAAGGCTTTCAACCTTCAACCACTAAATCCCCAAAGTCTTTGATAACCATTGAAGGCTTTCAACCTTCAACCACTAAATCCCCAAAGTCTCCAATAACCATTAATGGTTAACTCAAACCCTCCTACATGGTTAAAACATTTGTTTTGACTCAACCTTCATCCAACCCAAGGGTCTCATCAGGCCTTTAATGCTTTGACCATGATTATCTCTTAATCATTTGCACAAAGGTTTATCCTTGGATTAACTTTTAATCTAGTGGGTAATCCTAATTTAAGCTTGACCCTTAGCCTCTAGATAACCATGAGGTCTTCTCAGGCATTTAATGCCTCCAACCCCTTATCTCAACCCAACCCTATGTTGACACTTGTCACCATTTCATTGGTGCCAATTACAAACATGGATCCCCAACTTTCAAACTCAACCCTTGATTAAACCATTCAATCCTGACCATCCATTGCCCTATTCTTGCTATAAATAGAGCTCTCATTCCTCCATAACAATCATCCTTTAAATTTGTAGCATCACACTTATGCTCAAATACATTCAAGCTTTCTTATATCATTTTATGCTTATCATTTAGCCTCTCTTTAAATCAGGAATTAGACTAAATATGCATGTTTAGAATAATTTCTTTATCATTTTAGCTCAATCATAGACTAAATATAGTATGCTAGGATATTATTCATACTAATCTTGTCATCTTATCATTTAGTTTATTGCATTTTGAAATCATACATAGCTTATAACACATTTCATTCTAAAAATCTATTGGAGCATCCCTCGTTCTTGCATTTGCCATCCCTGAACCATTTTGCTCAGTGATTTGAGAGCAAAAACATTGGTTTGAGGGACATTGTAAGATAGATAACCATGGGAACCACCTTGGGAAGCTGAGTAATACTTTGTTACTCCATAGCTTGCACCAAGAAGTCCTGTGTGTGTGTTTGGACAGGTATTTCTGGAATATTTTCACATATTAAATTCTACCAGCCCACTTTTCTCGCATTCATTTTTGGCGCCCACCGTGGGGCCCGACCCCAAATAACAAATCGGTTTTTGAAACTAACAACTTTTGCAGGCACGCGAGAAAAATGAAGTAGCGCTTTCAGTTCACTGTTTAGCGCATCCAGTAAACAGAGTAGCACATCCAATCCACTGTTCAACGCGTGGAGACCATCATCTAGCGCGTGCAGTTCCAACATTAGCGCGTGACCACCATTAAGTTTTTCCTATAGGCCTCAGTGCGGAAACAAAACAGAGTAGCGCATCAAGCTAACAAATTAGCGCATCCAGTCCATATTTCAGTGCTTGTAGACTATCATCCAGCGCGTGAAATTAAAACGTTAGTGCATCAAATTACTCATTTTCCTGCAGGTCTCAGCGCGGGAGAGAAAAAAAACAAAAAAAAAAAGAACAGCGCTTCAAACACACAGAATGGCGCATCCAGAATGCAGTACAACGCATTAAGCTGTTGTTTTAGCGCATAATGGTTTTATTTTAGCGCGTACAGTCTTTTCTATAGCGCATCACAGACAGCGAACAAGAAAATTACAATTGTAACCAAAATAAAATCTAGACTTGTAGAAGTCCACCAAAATCCCAATTTTCTAACTAGTGGAGTGACATTTTTGCAGGATTCTAACAATTTCTTGTAGGTGGAGCAGGAAATTTTATTTTAAAATGATTTCTTTTGTTGGCCGCAAAATCGAAAATTTTGCTTTGTTGACCAAAATTCCTTTTCATAGATCAGAAAATCACTGCTTTAAAAAGGTAAAATAAACACCATGTTTTTGTGGAGCAACATCTCCACATAGATTTTAGTACATCACTGAATTGAAAGGCTAAAAATAAACAATTTGATTATTTTGTCTCGAAAGTGGAAGGAATATGCTCTCCCCTTAACTGATGATCAAAAATCCAGACCGCTCTTACAACTTTCATTATTTCAAGCATTTACATCCTTTAGTAGACCTGCCTTCCCGAGGAGTTGGAATCAACTCTTAAAGCCATTTATGACCGGTGTGAAGGGAACGACCTAAGTGGGGAACGACTTTGACGCCAAGAATTCCAACCCACTATAATCAAATGTGGAAAGTGATGAAAGTCCTTTTCAATGGTTACGCACAGTGATTAGCCTTCCCCCAGTATCCTTGAGATACGTAAAGCCTTTTTTCTAAAGGTTGGGAAGCCTCCTGAGAGAGTTTATCACTGACGACCAAACGAGAAGCCTGATTACGAACCATAGAAATAGAAGCTTTGAACCAAGTCAGTAACCAGACATTTATAACATCATAGTGCAAGGGTGGGGAAGAATCCGCCCCCAAGATTACTCACCATATATCTCCCAAGATAACTACTCAACTGTGAAGCAATTCACTTTGAGTTAATTTCTGCCAAAAGGCAAAAAAATGGACGCCCTCTAGGGGTGACACGGCTGTTTGAGCTGACGGAGTATCGAGACTAGTGAGCTATGATGTTATTTATGACCCTTGATTAAAGAGTCTTTCTGAAGTGTGTTATTTGTATCCAAACCTGTTAAAACATTGGGGATTTGAACACATTCTCGCAGAACATACACTTTTTGTTAGATTAGGCAAAATGGTGGTACTTTTTGTGTCGTGTTTGCATTTATTACCTCAGAAAATCATCCATCACACTTGAAAATTTCACAGCAAAATTTTAAAATTCACAAAAACCAGATCAAAGAAAAAATCAAGGCAGTTTAGTGTATAAGAGCAACATCTTAGCGTGTAGAGTACTTTTGTTAGCGCATCCAAACATTAAATTAGCACGTTGGGTTAAAATAGTAGTGTTTTCATCTTACGACAAAACAGTGTAACATTCTTTAGCACTTTCGAAAAACAGTCTAGCGTGTGGAAAGAACAACTTAGTGCGTGGAAACCAAACATTAGCGCATAAAGTCAGACAGTTAGCGCATGACAGGCCCAAAATAGCGCATAGATTTTTCAACAGTTAGACAACAATTTTTAAAATAGTCCAAACTTTAGCGCGTGTCCGGGGGTAGCCTAGCGCGTGTGGTTATTCTTTTAGCGCATTAGGTGATTTCAGTAGCGCATGTAGACTTTGTTCTAGCGCGTAATTTAAAACAGAAAAATAGAGAGCAAAGCCGAGAAAAATTTTGAAATTTCAAAAATATTTTTCAAAGCATTTTTCATCAAAAATCATTTTTCATCACAATAGAGTGGCAAACAAACCACTAAAAACTATTTCTTAAGCAAAATTTATGTCAAAACGAACGTTGTTAGAATCCTAAATGAATCATGCAATAGAGGATGTCTCTCCTATCATAATCCGGAATTCTCATCATCAGTATCAACAGAATCCTTTACCATCTGACGGATTTTTATCTCACAACACTTGTTTAGAATTTTCAAATTGTCAAATCAAGTTTCCAGATCGGGAAACTTTTATCCATACCATTTGACACGCTTTGTCGTGAAGGGGCATCTAAAAGCCTTCACTTTGATAGAGTAAAATTTGAAATTTTCAAAAACAAGAATCAACTGAATCCAAACAAATCAAAGGAAACCATTGATCACTCATGCATGACTAATCCCTTTATTCTGAGAAGAAAGAACCTCTATCGTAACATCACGTTGAAGAAACAACAACCTAGTTTTTCCAAATTCATCAAAAGAAATAAGTTTTTATACATCAATCGTCAACTCTTCAAATCCCATTGGGTATTCCTTCATCACGTCAAACGTTATATCCAAAACAAATCTAGTGAATTTGACAAAGAACCTTTGAAAACAAGAGCATACTGTCAAAAGTCTGCTTTTAATCAAACCATAAACCGCGAAGGAAAGATCAATCCAGCATTCTTGCTCGACGAGTGCATCACATATAACACATCTCGGCCAGAACCACCAACCCCCGAGCAACACATCAACGAGGCTTTTGTCCCCTTCATCACTGAAAGTTTCTACTAAAATGTCTGTTACTCGCTCTCAAAGAGACAAACAAAGCGAGGCACACGCTGAGTCCAGTATGAATCGAAGATTATCAAATCCTTTTGAGGTTCCACCCTTAGAAGAACCTGAAATTACTGAAGCACTTCTTCGGGAATGTCAAGAAAACCCTTCATTTCAAAAACTTGTAGAAAAGCTCATGGAAAATGACAAAGAAAAATATCTGTTGATGCTTACAAGCAAAGGCGTTAAACTTCCCAAAGATTTAGACTCAAATATTTTTCAAACTGGATCTCGACAATATGCATATCAAGAACAACAAAGAGAAGAAGAAACTCACATACCTAAGCAACATATTCCAGAGCAACACATTCCAGAACAACGCATACCAGAAATGCATCTACCTGAGCCAGAAACACTAGAACAAAATATACCATTTACTACACCTTTTCAGTTGAGAACCAATACAAGGCAAGAACGTTTCCCTCGACAAGACAATATACCTTTGGCAGCCCTTACTCAACAAATGCAAATGTTGCAAAGGCAAATATAGGATATGCAACAAGGGACAACAGTGCGGTACTCTTTAAACGAAATCTGTCCTTACCCATTTGACAGAAGATTGAACATGGTGCCTTTTCCTCCAAACTCAGACGTTCCCAAATTTGATAAATATGATGGAAAAAGTGATCCCCGAGATCATGTTCGAGAATTTTGCACACTAAGTCTTGAATTTGCTCATGATGACACCTATTTAATGAGGTTATTCCCCAGAAGTTTGGGAGGACAAACTATGGAATGGTTATCCGAAATTTTGCCACCTGTCAGATCATTTGATGAATTGGTTAACAAATTCATAACCCACTATTCCTACAACATCCAACATTCCATAACCATGCTAGATGTTTGCAACACCAAACAAAAGAACAACGAAACATTCATGGTGTTCCTTCAATGCTGGCGACGCATGGTATCACGATATCCTTGAGATATTCCTGAAAAGGAGAAAATGGAAATCTTCATCGATAACTTGAATGGCGAAATGAGTTACAGACTAAAACTTAAATGCATACCATCTTTCGTTAAATTGATTGAAAATGGCATTCAAGGAGAAGAAGCATGTGTCAAAAATGGAACACTCAAATTCTACAAGGAAGGAACAAACTCATCAAACTACAATAATCAGAACAACACGAACCTTGACAAATCTCAATTTTGGATTCGAAACAAAAATGAAGGCAACAATGAAACACATGATCCCAAATCTAAACAACTAGTGCTTGCATTATCTGGAAATCCTCAAAACACTAAAAATCTTAAAAATGCTAACACATATACACCAAACACTGATCAAGGACAACTCAACACAAACAACACCAATGATACTCAAAGCAAAAACATGAATCCAAGACCTAACAACAATTCAGCAACAACACGAACAATTTCCAAAACCGTATCTTCACACCACTGGGACAATCATTAGAATCCACATTCAGAGAACTTTTGGCAAACGAGATTCTTTCTTTGCCTCCAATCAGCAACTATGAACCTCCAATCAAACCACCTTGGTGGAATGATTCACATTATTGTGATTTCCATCGCAACAAGGGTCATAGAACAAATGAGTGCATGAGATTGAAACACATAGTACAGGACATGATTGATCGAGGTGACTTAACGGTGGATGGTCTCAAGACAAATGGTGATCACGGAGCCTTAAAAAATCCTCTCCCAAATTACAACAAAGATGGAGCATCAACTTCAGATGATACACGTGGAGCTCGTATTAATCACATCTACAACAACACCATCAACCACATCTCAGCTGAAGATCATCAAGTCAATGTCATCACCATTCGAGATCGACATGATCACGAATCTGTCAATGTAACAACCCGAACTCAGAAATATGTCTTGAAGGGACATACTACACCCACAACTACCACACCAAAAATCCAATATGACTTGCTTAGCCAACTAGGCAAGACTCCAGCTCAGATATCTATCCTGGAATTATTGAAACTATCACCAAAGCACAAAGACATATTGGAACAGGCGCTATTGGAAACAAATGTACCTCAAAATCTGGATACAGATAGATTTCAAGCCATGGTCGCCCATATGACAGAACCTCATAACCTCACCTTCTCAGAGCATGATAATACTTCCTTGAGTCATCCGCATAATACTCTTCTCCATATTGAAGTCATTGTTTGCAAACACCGAGTAAAGAGAGTCTTAATAGATGGAGGAGCCGGACTTAATATATGTACTTTAAAGCTTATCCGTGCATTAGGCTTCTCAGAAGAATCTATTGATCCCTGCAAAAAGATCACCATCAAGGCATATGATGATGAGGAAAGGTCCTCTAAAGGCACAGTGATATTACCTATTCAAGTAGGACCAGTACAAAAGGATACTATATGTCAGGTCTGAGATATTGATCTCACCTACAATATCTTGTTAGGATGACCCTGGATACATGAAATGCAAGCAGTACCTTCTACGTATCACCAGTGTGTCAAGTTTCCTTATGATGGACAAGAAATCTCCATATCAGCTGATCACAATCCATTTCAACATTGCAACGCAATGGGGGCAGCCCAAGACGGTTTGATTCATCATAATAGAGAAAAGCAGCGATCTTCAACATCAGATCCACCAACAGCAAAATCAAACTCCTTATGGGGAGACTTCAAGCAGAAGATGCAAATCAAAGACCAAGGCATGGGAAAATACTCTTTAGAACCGTTATGTTTGGCCAAATTGCCAACATCACCTAGATTGCATGGTTTTCCTACTACATCAACACATCTGGCTACTCAGCCCATCACTAAATTTGATGGTACCCTCATCCAATTGGGTACTCTAGCACATGAATCAGAAGACAAAGATGTTCTTAGTTGGTTATATAAAGATGAAGAAGAAGATCATAGAGAAGCCGCTCTGGACATTGTTCTACCAACACACCTGTATGGAAAAGGCTACTTAATCATGAAGCAAATGGGATATGGCGGTAAATGACCTATTGGGAAACGCAAAGAAGGAGTCACTGAACCTATAGATCTTCCTTCACAACCTAGTAGAAACAAAGCAGGATTGGGTTCTAAACTCACGTTCCTATTGAAAAGGCTACCACACACAACTACAAAACCTCAATGGAAGGTGAAGAAGAAGTACAATGAAGAATCCTGGTAGGAAGCACTCTTTGAATCAACAGAAACAATTCGCAAGGCACGGGAATGTCAAGATCAGAAGTTGTATCAGGGAAAGCTTCTAAGTCATAAGAAAGCCCTATCTGCAGTAGTAACTCATATCCAAACACTAATGTCTCAAGAACAAATCCTGTCATCCCCAGATACCGTTATTCCTCCCCGAGGAAGTACAGTCTATGAACAAATCCAGCAAGTAGAAGACGGATCTGATACAGAATCAACAAAACCATCAAAATGGTATCCATCATCAAAGATTTGTTTTCACCATACAACATACCTATTTACAGCACAGATAGAATCTAGGATGATGCCTATGAGACAGATTCCAATGAATATGAATGGGGTACTTGCTCCAATGTTACTGCAGATGTCCCTGACGATACTGATTCTATATCCCTTTCTCAAGAAGAACATAATGCAGAAGATAGACTTCTTGAATTTGGACCACAAAATATCTATGACGCCAAGGAAAGCGAACAGAAACATTATGAACAAGTCTATGTGGAAGATAATACCATCGAGGACCTTGACAAAATCTTGGACTTCTTTAAAACCAAGGCCAATCACGATGTAAACTCTGTCCTAACACTCACAGTAGCCAAACTTGATCCACCCAACGATTCCTTACCACTTGTCTTTCCTGACCTCATCGACTGGGATGAACCTGAAATCCATGATATACCAATTTTCCTAGATGATGAATCCATTATCCATTACCTATGTACCGTAAATTCGGAAATAGGCTCTACCAGTGAACAAAGTAACGATGTCTACAAACCAGGGAGTACCAAGTCTCTCAGTTACAAAAATGAACTAAATCAAGGATCTGATGCTGAAAACCAGTCAATGGCAGCTCTAGATCACAAAAAAGTAAAAATAAAGGACACATCTAAGGGTGAAAACCTTTCTAAGGCACCTAACGATGGGAGACTTGACACTCTTCCTGAACACTTTCATGAGTGATCACCCATATTGATTGAGCCCACTCAATCAATCAACATTGGTACCACAGAAGCAGCTAGAAACATACACCTTGCAGAATCTCTAACAGAGGAAGAAAGGTCGGCATTCATCATCTTCTTTAAAGGACAACGAATCAACTTTGCTTAGTCATATGCTGATATGCCTGGAATAGATCCACACTTAATCATGCATGTCCATTTCTACAGGAGTTAAGCCATTCAAACAAAAGCTACGCAAGATGAATCCACAGGTGGCACTCATGGTCAAAACTGAACTAAAGAAATTATTAGACGTCGGATTCATCTGACCCATTGACTATGCAGAATGGATTTCCAACATCGTTCTAGTATCAAAACCAGATGGTAGTATCAGAATCTGCACTAACTTCAGAGACGTCAACAAAGCTTGTCCAAAGGATGACTTTCCTCTGCCAAGTATCGACATAATTGTAGATCTTACAACAGGCCACACAATGCTCTCACTAATGGATGGTTTCTTAGGCTATAATCAAATCAAAATAGCTCCTGAAGATCAAGATAAAATCATGTTCACCTGTCCTTGGGGAGCATACTGTTGGAATGTTATGCCTTTTGGCTTAAAGAATGCAAGGGTCACTTATCAAAGAGCAATGACCACAATATTCCATGACATGATGCACACATTTATGGAAGACTATGTGGATGATTTACTCGCTAAATCCTTCACCAGAGTCGAACATCTCGGCATCCTAACAAAGATCTTTGATCGATTGAAGAAATTCCAAGTCAGGCTCAACCCTAAGAAGTGTGTCTTCGGGGTTACATCAGGCAAGTTATTAGGCTACATTGTCTCAGCCAAAGGTATTGAAGTAGATCCAGCAAAGGTACAAGCCATTATGGACATGCCGCCACCAAAGAATATCAGTCAACTCAGATCTCTACAAGGCCGACTTCAATCAATCAGGAGATTCATCGCTCAGCTAGCAGATAAAAGTCTCCCATTTAACCATTTACTACACAAAAATGTACCATTCAAATGGGAGGCCAAGTGTGCAGAATCTTTTTACCAAATCAAATAGTACCTGATGAATCCACCAGTTCTGGTACCACCAGTCGCAGGAAAGCCTCTTATCTTATATATCTCAACAACAGATATATCACTGGGGGCACTATTGGCACAAGAAGATCAACAAGGAAAGGAACGTGCCATATATTACATCAGTAGGACATTGAATGGCTATGAAATCAACTATACATTCATTGAAAAGGCTTGCCTAACAGTGGTCTTCGCATCTTAGAAGTTCCGACATTATATGCTAGCACATACCATCAAGCTAGTCGCAAAAATTGATCCTCTCAAATATCTACTCAGCAAGGTAGCTCTTATAGGCCGATTAGCTAAATGGGTCATGATTCTCAGTGAATTTGACATCCAATACATAGAAAGACGAGCCATCAAAGGACAAGCAATTGCAGATCAGTTGGCTGAAGCACCACTACCAGGCAAACACACCATGGAGATCGAATTTCTAGACAGGGACGTTCTTGCTCTTTCTACTAAACAATGGACCCTATACTTTGACGGATCCTATACACAACACGGTTCAGGAGCTGGCATTCTGTTCATCACTCCTGAAGGACACACTATACCGAGATCATATAGGCTTATGTTTCCATGCACAAATAATGTGGCTGAATATGAGGCACTGGTCATAGGCATCAAAATGGCCATAGAATGGAAAATCACAGAGTTAAAAGTCTATGGAGACTCACAACTGGTCGTCCATCAAATCAACAATGACTATCAGACAAAGGATGACAAGCTACTACCTTACAAATGAATGGTGGATGACTTCAAACAATATTTTGTGCACATCACCTTCGAGCAAATACCAAGGTTGAACAACAAAGCAGCTGATGCAATGGCTACAATTGCTTCATTACTACAAATTCCAGAACAACAGAGTCGTAATGAGTTCCTGGTAGAGCAACTGTTCTCCCCCGCCTATGACCACTCTGATTCCCAGGTTATTTATGCCTTAACTGGTTCAGATTCTCCGTTATATGGACCGATATATGACTACCTCAAGCACAATATCTTACCCATTGACCAATCCCGTAACCAAAGACGTAACTTTATCCGACAAGCTGCCCGTTACACCCTTACTGCCGATACTTTGTATCGTCGAGGTCTCGATGGCACTCTTCTTCGTTGCCTTGATCGTAATGATTCTGATTCTGCTTTACATGAGCTTCACGAAGGTATTTGTGGCACACATTCCAGGGGCACTACTCTTGCTAAAAAGATTCTAAGGATGGGATACTACTGGCCTACAATGGAAGAAGACTCATATCATTTCACCAAGAAATGTCCTAAATGCCAGATCCATGGTAATCTCATACATGCACCAGCACAGGAACTGCAACCCTTTACAACATCCTAGCCCTTTTGTCAATGGGGACTGGACTTAGTAGGCAAAATTCACCCTTCATCTTCAAATGGACACAAGTTCATTATAACTGCAATAGAATACTTTACCAAATGGATAGAAGCAGTTCCCATGACCACAGTGACTAGGAAGCAAATTGCCTCTTTTATCCTCAATTATCTGATCTGCAGATATGGTATCCCAAGTTCAATCATCATAGATAATGGACGACCTTTTAAGAATCAAGATGTCCAAGAACTATGTGAAAAATTCAAAATCCAACATAGGTTCTCTACACCATACTACCCGTAGGGAAATGGTCAAGCAGAAGCATCTAACAAGACAATACTGAAAATCCTCAAGAAAACAGTGAATGATGCAGGCAAAGATTGGCATGTACAACTCAATCCAGCACTTTGGGCATACAGAACTAGCATCCACACACCTACAGGAGCAACACCATATTCATTGGTATATGGATCAGAAGCTATTTTACCCCTGGAGGTAGAAATCCCATCTCTCAGAGTCTCTTTGAAAGGTTTAATCCCAGATGAAGAGTATCGAGTTAATCGACTGCAAGAACTTGAACTATTAGATGAAAGACACCAACATGCTTATACTCATCTCAAAGCATATCAACAACGCATGTGCAGGAGCTACAATCACAAGGTCATTCCCCACAACTTCAAGGTTGGTGACCTAGTCCTCAAAGAAAATCCAAGAAATCAGCAAGATCGAGAAAAGAAAGGGAAATTTGAACCTAACTGGTTGGGTCCCTATGTTATCATATCAGTCTATGGATCAGGTGCCTATCAGCTAACAAATTCTGAAGGAGATGTGCTCGATGAACCAACTAACAACATCCATCTAAAAAGGTACTACACTTAAGTGACCTAGTGCACGAAACAAGCCAAAATAAGCAAAAAAATCAAAAAATCCTGAAAAAAGCAAAAACATAAAGTACAAATAAAAACAAATGGTGAAAACTTGGTAAACAGGCGCTCTTGTGAAAAGAACGGCTCCTCCATCTATATCAATACCATTTTATCCATCAAAACACCATCGGCCATCGACCGACACTTCGCACATATCCATTCAAGACATACTTAGCGTAGTCACTATCCTGATTTGTCTATATATATCCTCTTACCACATCCCACCATGGCTTGGAAATCACTGTACATGATCATCTCAAGAGGCACACTCAGCTAGGGGCATTAATTTGTTCAAAAACTTGCAAACATTCAAGACATCACAACTATTGCAAAAACTCAGAAGCATGACATCCAACAAACAAAACTACGCTTCATCGCAAAAACCAAAACAAAACAATTCACAAGAATACCAAGGATGGATGATTTTCTGAAGTACTAAATGTTGCATTCTTGCATAAGGTCTTGACTAGTTTTGCATTTTGAACTTTTTGAATTTTTGGATTCTCTTCCTTGTCTCACTAAATGCTTCACAGCTAGAGGTCAAGGGGAACTTCCAATATTTTCTTAGTCTTCTGTCTGGGAGGCGATCACTTGTATTGTGTGAATCCTTGCCTCAAGACGTGATACATCAAATATCACTGAAGGCCTGATTCCCCTTCACGCATACAAAATGAACAAATCATGTCTGTTTACGCAATACGCACTCAGGTCATCCTGGTTCAATTATACCTTGACGCTTGTGCTATCTTGCAAAATCAAAAATCATGTAAATTTTTCTTAGGTCATTATGGTTCAATTATACCATTATGCTTGTATAAATTTTCAACATATCCTAAACAAATCAATGCTCAATGATGATATCTACAAAGAAAGCAAATAACATATGGTTATATCGGATGGCAAATACAGAATGAGAGATGCTCCAAAAACAATTAGTTGCATATCATTTTACATGTTTGCATATCATTTTAACATCATTACATATCATTTTACATTTAGTAGCATATCAAAACATACATCTCATTTTCAAGATACATATCACAGCATATAAAAACATACATCCTGCATCATACATTATATCATCTATTTAAAGCATTGCATCATCATCAATAGGTAACCCACATAACATGCATCCATATAAACACATCACATGATCAAAAATGGTGCCATATATATATATATATCTCAAAAATGATCCAAATGTACAATATGTGTCAAAACTGTGTCCAGCACAAAGAATACAATGCTCAAAAAATACAACAGAGACCATGTCTCTCAAGTATGACTATCCCCTGACGAAGATGGTCTTGCTCCAGATGCACCTGCCCCTGGATCTCCAGGAGGGTCCTATCTAGGTGGCCCCATAACACCTTAGCTCTCAGACTGTGACCCAGTAGCTCGAGATCGGCTGGATCTCGACTGCGTAAAGCTCTGTACTCGTCGGTCCCTGGGTATTGTAGCCTCATAGTGCCGCCTGTAATATTCTACCTCCTGGGCTCTCAACGCCAGCTCTCTCAGGGTGTCTCTCATCGGACCACCCACCGCTGCTCTCTGCATGCTGGCCACCACCTCCTCCGCTCGTCCCCATCGCTCTATCTCGGTATCTCGCTCAGTGGTCAACTGAGAAATCTACCGCTGATAGGTCAAAATCTGTTCCTGCAGCTGCTGGACAGTAATCTGTAAGGTCCGTATATGGGCATCCTCCATATGACCTGGGACCTGAACCCGTAGCGGTACCTGTGCTAGAGGAACCCCTCCTACTCGGCATGTCCTTTGTGCTGGAGGTGGGAGCACATCTGTCCTCCTCCTTTGAGCTAGTCGCATAGCCTCCTCTGTACCACCCACTATAGCTAGCACCTCCCCCACTCTCCCCTCTCCACCGGCTCCGATCGCCAATCCCCCTCTCCCTCTATCTATCCTCCCCTATGTCACTGCTCTCTCCACACCTCTATCCCCTCTCCTCACTCTACCTCCCCACCTCCCTCTAGCTCCTCTCCCTCCTCCATCCTCTCCATCATCTCTATCGTCTCCCCCATCTCCCTCCTCCTCATCTGAATCAAAGGCTGGCCTCATCTCCTCAGGATCAGAAATCCTGGCCACCACTCGCATAGCAAACAATCGGGCAAACTCATCTGTCATACCCGCATCCTGAATCTCTGGGGCATAGTCCCATATCTGTCCGACCAACCCCATAAAATCCTCCACCGCCACGACACTATCAATAGTCAACCCCCAATCAACCACATCCTGCTGTCGTCGTGCATATAAGCACGCTCCCTGAGGAATACCCTGCTAGCGCTCGAACTATCTCAAAACTCAAGTCACCACAAACTGCTCAATCATGAACGGGGTCCTCCCAATCAGGTACCTGGTCATAAACACAAAGGGCATCTCCAGCCCATCCTCCGCCCACACCTCACATCCTGTATATGGTCGCTAGGTGACCATATCTATGTCATCCAGTACTCTCCTCCAGTGCTCTAGTTTTCCCAGCTTATGCTAGACAACTAGACCCCTGTATCCATAGGTATATGCACATCCTACGGGCCTGTCCCTATCTGCTAGTGGCCTCGCTGCTGGAATGTGCTCCTAGCACCATACCTGTAATAAGGTCATGCCAGCTGATAAACTGCCGTAACCGAGGTATACTACCTCATGCAGACCCTTGTATAAACGAGCCAACATTGCTGACCCCCATGCAAACCTCCGGCCCTGAGTAACCATCTCCTCCAGAACCAGCCCCCATCCCACCGAGAATCCCTTTGACCTACGATCAGGACAAAGGAATCCACCAATGAACCCTGCTAGTACGGATGGTAGTGGTGCATAGTCCAAGTCCAAAAACTCCTGCCAGGGGATCTCATAGCCGCAGATGGTATCATCATGAAAAATATGGCGCAGTGCCTCTGTGCCACCCTCCTCTGACTGCTCGTATGGTAGTAGTGCCCCTACTACTGGGATGCACAGGATCCTGTAACAGTCCTCAGGTGTGACTGTCATCTCTCCCGTAGCAAAATGGAAGGTGTTCGTATCACTGTGCCACCTCTTTGCCAAAGCTGTCAATAACCCCCAGTTCACAGTGAACCGAGGCATATCCAAGAGAGAAGTCAATCCACATCTCTCAATAATGTCCAAGTCGGCCTGTGACAACCGCGGTATCAATGTCCACGGTCTGGGAAACCTCTCCCATGATTGAACCACGCCCAATCGCTCCTGTCAACAAGCAAAACAAATCCAATATCAGTTTTCACATGAAAACAAAGATATCAAAATCAAACTTACATCAACAACATGAAACAATTTTCTCATCTATATCAAAGTTCAAAATCCTATCATTTCATATCAACTTGTAAAACAACTCAAGTTCTCAAAAACCATATCAAAACTTGTAACACAACTCAAGTCTCCAAAATCACATAAACTTGTAAAACAACTCAAGTTTCCCACCCATATCAGCTTATAAAACAACTCAAGTTTCCAACCCATATCAGTTTGTAACACAACTCAGGGTTCACACATTGAATTTGAAACAGAACACGCAAAACAAATCATATTTTGATTAACACAACCCATTGATATCTACACATAACTTGACATATCGCAAATCAAAACAAGTTATATCAACACTCATATTGGACAAATGGATAAAAACATGACAGACAGACCAAAACAAATTTTCAAATGGGCTCATCTCGCAAAAATTTTCCCCCCATGCACTACCTAACCCACCCTATGCGCTAGACTCTGTCTACGCGCTAATCTACACCTCCTAGGCGCTACCCGTTTGGCCTTATGCACTAGGTTAACCCTACAGGCTAAACTCCCTTACCTATGCGAACCCCTGCGACCTCTATGCGCTAGGTCTACCCTACGCGCTAACCTGTTGACCCGACGCGCTACCCGACGGCTGCCATGCGCTATTCTACCTATATGTGCTAACATATTTTTGCTATGCGCTATCCTATCTATTTCGGACGTGACCCCTAAAATTAAACTCGATGCGCTACTCTAAACTTCGTATGTGCTAATCTACACCCTAGATGCGCTAAACTGTTAAACCCGAACTTTGAAATTCAAAAAATGACTAAAAACGACAAAATAAAAAGTCAAAAGGGGGTAAAAAAATATGACTTACTGGTGGTCCACGCGCTGCAGGTCTCCGATACCTCCGAACGCACTCGAATCGATGTCTATGATACAGAATAGGCATTTTCTCTGTAGACCAAATTCTCTTTCTTCAAAGTCAACAAAGCACAAATGAATCTAATTCAAGCCCTTTTCCCCTTTTATAAGAGGAAAATGAGATTAGGGTTAGCCAAATGGACCTGTAATATGGTCGCGGTCTCCCCTGTACCATAACATTCATAACTTATCGGGAGATGAATCAATTTGCACACATTTCACATGCACGAAATCATACACATCATACGCAACTCATCAAATTAAATCAAATTTTTTTTCAAAATATTGATTCATCTCCCAAGGGGGCATCACCATCAACTATCGAATCTGGGGCATCACACATCAAATCAAATCTGGGGCACGACTGGCAAATCATAAGAATGACACAAAAATTGCATTTGATCATAAATCACAAAAACACATCATTTTCTTTGAAATAACATGTGCACACACGTCACTTCAAAGAGGGGCAAAATGTAGACGTATAAAAATGACCATATTCCTAAATGAATATTTTATGTTCATTTCTCTATTTGATTAAATCCAATTTAATTAAATAACCCACATTCCTCTATTTAATTAAGTAAATTACTCAATTTATTTAAATTAAATTCACTACATCCATTTAATGAATAAATCATTTTATTCAATTAAATCCCCCCTATCCACTTTTAATTAAATTCAAATTTAATTAAATAGTTATCCTAAATTGAATAAATCTAATTTATTTAATTTCCCCAAATTGCAACCAAATTGAATAAATCATTTTATTCAATTAAATCCTACATCTCCCACTTGCCTTCCTAAACCCCTTTCTAATCCCTTCTAGAATCTTTTAATCGCTTCTAATTAACCTAACCCCTCCTCTAAACTTTGTCACATCCCTAAGCAAAGGGAAGTCACTTCTCAAAACCTCAAAGTCTTTGATAACCATTAAAGGCTTTCAACCTTCAACCACTAAATCCTCAAAGTCTTTGATAACCATTGAAGGCTTTCAACCTTCAACCACTAAATCCCCAAAGTCTCCAATAACCATTAATGGTTAACTCAAACCCTCCTACATGGTTAAAACATTTGTTTTAACTCAACCTTCATCCAACCCAAGGGTCTCATCAGGCCTTTAATGCTTTGACCATGATTATCTCTTAATCATTTGCACAAAGGTTTATCCTTGGATTAACTCTTAATCTAGTGGGTAATCCTAATTTAAGCTTGACCCTTAGCCTCTAGATAGCCATGAGGTCTTCTCAGGCATTTAATGCCTCCAACCCCTTATCTCAACCCAACCCTATGTTGACACTTGTCACCATTTCATTGGTGCCAATTACAAACATGGATCCCCAACTTTTAAACTCAACCCTTGATTAAACCATTCAATCCTGACCATCCATTGCCCTATTCTTGCTATAAATAGAGCTCTCATTCCTCCATAACAATCATCCTTTAAATTTGTAGCATCACACTTATGCTCAAATACATTCAAGCTTTCTTATATCATTTTATGCTTATCATTTAGCCTCTCTTTAAATCAGGAATTAGACTAAATATGCATGTTTAGAATAATTTCTTTATCATTTTAGCTCAATCATAGACTAAATATAATATGCTAGGATAGTATTCATACTAATCTTGTCATCTTATCATTTAGTTTATTACATTTTAAAATCATACATAGCTTATAACACATTTCATTCTAAAAATCTATTGGAGCATCCCTCGTTCTTGCATTTGCCATCCCTGAACCATTTTGCTCAGTGATCTGAGAGCAAAAACATTGGTTTGAGGGACATTGTAAGACAGAGAACCATGGGACCCACCTTGGGAAGCTGAGTAATACTTTGTTACTCCATAGCTTGCACCAAGAAGTCCTGTGTGTGTGTGTGGACAGGTATTTCTGGAACATTTTCACATATTAAATTCTACCAGCCCACTTTTCTCGCATACACCAGGTATCATCTATCTTTGCATAAAGACACTTGTTCCTAGTTGAGTCAAGATGAAATGTATTACCTTTTGTTTGTGTCCCGGTAGCAGCTAACTTTCCATGCTTGTCATGAACTTTGACAATTCCTTTCCGAAATTCTATTCGATATCCTGTATTGTTTAGTTGTGCTACACTCAACAAATTGTATTTCAATCCTTCAATGCAGTATACATCATCACATTTAGCATTGTCAAGAAGTGTTATAGATCCTTTACCTTTCACCGGACATGGTGCATCATTACCAAATCTTACATAGCCTCCATCATAGTCTTCTAATTTAACAAACTTGTGTTTATCACCTGTCATATGATGTGAGCATCCACTATCTATGATCCAAGAATCAGTATTATTTATGTGAGATATTAGGGCTTTTTCTTCATACCTTTCTTCATCAGATCCATCCTTAATAGCCACATAAACAACTTCCTCAGTATCAGTTTCATCAGATTTGTCATCATTGGATTCCTCATCTGCTACTAGACATGTCTTTTTATCTTTCCTTCTGAAGTCTCGGTGTCCTTTGTATTGGTTGTCTTTCTGCATGTTATCTCGATATTCTCTCTTTTCACTAGATTCTTTGTCAGGGCAGTTAGAAGCCATATGTCCTATCTTATCACAATTGAAACATTTTAAAGGTAGCTTCCCTTTATACTTACCTTTTCCTCTCGGTAACCTTCTGGCTAATAATGCTTCAAACTCTTCTTCCTTCTTGATTTCCTCATATAGTTTGTGCACTTCTTCCATGTTCTTACAAAATCTTTCACTTGCTCCACTGTGATTCCCTTCAGAGTACTTACTCATTCTATCATTGTAATCATCAGATTCACTAATATGAAAAGAACTGAATGCAAATTCAACTTTATTTACTGAAGACCCACTGTTATCAAAATTACTTAACTCAAATGCATGTAGCTTACCAATAGTTGCATCCGAAGAAACTGACATGTTAGGTACAAACCTCAATTCATTGATTGCAGAGACTTGAATAGCATAGGTTGGTAGAAGGGTTCTCAACAACTTGTTATATCCTTTTCTTCAATAGTTCCACCTGCTCCTTTAATTTGATTGACAATCTCCTTTAGTCTTGTACTGTATTGGGTTATGTTCTCAGCTTCATTCATCCTCATGGATTCAAGTTGTCCTCTTAGACTATCTACTTTTTCTCTTTGAACATGTTCATCACCTCCATACACAGATATGAGCTTAGTCCATATTGTTTTTGCATCATTACAACCTTCTAGATCATTAAACTCTGAGTCGGTCAATGCTGATGTAATTTCAATCATAGCTTGAATAGGTTCTTGCTTTGCCTTTATCTCTTCCAAGGTCATAGGGTTGGTGCTCAGTGCAATGTAATCATTCTCTAGATAATATGTTACATATTCTCCAATTCTTGATAAATGCAGCTTCATCCTTTTCTGCCATGTGGGGAAACTTGACTTGTTTAGCTTCGGTGCATCCCTTTTATACATCTTCAGATCTTTGCCTCAAGTACCTTTAAACTTTTTCTTCTGGAGTCCAAAGCTCTGATACCAATTGATAGTTCTGATACTTAATGTAAGTACAGATGCCAATAGCTAACAAGATGAGAGGGGGGGGTGAATCATACAAACTTAATCTTCCATAAAAACAACAGATTCGACCTTGGTAACTTATACTTCAAAAATATAACCAAAAATGCTAAACATGCAAACTCATAAGCATATAATCATCATAAAACTCATAACACCAGATTTAACGTGGAAACCCAAATAGGGAAAAACCACTGTGGGATTTCGGACCCACTAAGAAATATATGCTTCTAGAGTATGCTCGGTTAAAAGCAAATCCTGTTAAAGATTACAAACACATTGCTAGATGTGACTCGGTTAAGGGATTTCCCTCAGATTTGTTAGGATCTTCACTTTGTTAGAAGTGACCTTGTCAAAGGATTTCAAACACTCATTTAGAATGTTACCTTGCTAGAGGGTTTACATATAAGACTGTTAAGTCCACTCGGTTAAGAGATTTTCTGTCACTTACAAAATAACAGTAATAAAAATATATCTGCAACTTCACATCTAAAATGCTAAAGCAAATTCTTATTTGCTCAAAACAATCTAGTCATAAGACTTATCTTGTTCGTCTACTGGGCTTTCTACTCTATTATTCAAATAGGTCTTCAAGCTTCTGTGATCGATAATCACTATGTAGCATCCCTGTGCATACACTTGCCCACATACATTGTTTATCAACAATTCCTTATTTATAAACAATTGCTAACCGCTTAATCTCCTAGATCACATTTCCCATGGTCAATCTTAGCCATCAAATCTTCAAACTTGACCAGGTTCAATGTATCCTTCGATCTAAAAATGTTTTACCTTGCCTCGAGACTTGCAGTCCTTTCTTGGAACTTGCACAAGGTTATTGTGATTCAATTTGCACTGTAGATCTTCATGCCGATTTTTCTTTGCCATAGATCCTTAACAAACTTCATGCATGACATAACAATCATTTATACATCTCTAGCTAATCATTGTCCTTCATTAAATAATGCTTTTATCCATCCCATGCACACTGTCATAACTCGGTTGCAACTCGGTAAATACTAAACTTTATTCGGTAGACATTTCGCCTTCATTAACCGATGTCGATAACCTTAGGGTTTACCGACTAGGTTGCTTAGGGTTTACTGACTAGGTTCTTTTCTCGGTGACATAGTATAGTATTAACCTTACAATCAACAACATATGTAGAATATAAAAACAATCTAAACATCATGATCTCATCATTGTCTAACTCGGTAATAGTTTCCCATTGAATAAATTATTCCTCCCTTTATTCATCACTTTCTTTCCGCGTCTTTTACCGACATCTTAATTCTCTTCAAATCAATCTTCTCAAGATATGGCAACATCATACTGAATCAGATAATCAATCTCTTGACATCAATGACAAAATAATGTTATAAAGATAGTTATCATCCTTCTTTAGTTATATCAATAATCTTCAACAACCTTCTCAATATCCTTACTGAATATCAACAATCTCCTAATATTGAAATAGAAACAATCTTTCTTACTGTAATGCCAACACATCAATCTTCACATTTGCACTCTCAATGATTTTCTGCAATCTCTTATTAAAATATCTATATGCCTTGCTCTTATATGAATAACCAAGAAATATTCCTTCACTTCTAGCATCAAATTTGCCAATATAATCATCTCTCCTAATGTAACATTTGCTTCCAAATATTTTGAAATATTTAAGAGTAGGAGTATTACCAAACCATAGGTCATGAGGGGTCTTACTGGTTTCACCTTTGATGTGAACTCTATTGAATATGTAAACCATTGTATTCACTTCTTCTCTCCAATATACATGAGGTACATTTGATTCTGATATCATGCTTCTACCTGCATCCAAAATATTTCTATTCTTCCTTTCCACAACTCCATTTTGCTGGGGTGTCCAAGGTGTTGATAGTTGTCTTTTGATTCCATTCACTTCACAGAATGTATTAAATTCCTTAGATGTGAATTCACCTCCTTGATCTGATCTCAAACATTTGATTTCCTTACCGGTTTAATTCTCTACCATTACCTTGAATAGTTTGAATTTCCCAAAAGCTTCTGATTTCTCCCTGAGAAAAGTAACCCAACACATTCTAGAATAATCATCAATGATTAGCATAAAATATCTATCTCCTTGTAAACTTCTAGTTCTTGCTGGACCACATAAATCAATATGAATTAAATCAAGAACATTATTGGATTTTTCTGGAATACTCTTAAAAGTTGCTCTAACTTGCTTTCCAAATTGACATTCCTTACATACCGGATTGTGAGGTTTTACAATCTTAGGTAAATCCCTTACTGCCTTAGTAGTACTGATCTTCATAATGCAATCAAAATTCACATGACAAAGTCTCTTATGCCATAACCAAATTTCATCAATATGTGCAATCAAGCATGTCTTCTCATTGTTATTCAAGTGAAAGATATTACCTCTAGTTTGACTACCGGTTGCAATTTCCAAACCAGTTTTATTCATGATTTTGCATTTACCATTCTTGAATTGTAATTGAAATACCTTTTCAACTAATTGACCAACACTCAAAAGATTATGCTTCAAACCTTCAACATAATAAATGATGTCAGTATTGTGCTTACCATCAAAAGATATAGTGCCTTTTCCTTTGATCAAACAAGCTTTATCATCTCCAAATCTTACTAGACCTCCATTGTATTCCTAAAATATTAAGAATTTACTTTTATCACCTGTCATATGATGTGAACATCCAGAATCAATGATCCATTCATCCTTTTCTTCAATTTTAGCTGCCAGGGCCTGCTCTACCGGTTGTACAATAGGTGCCGGTTGATCTTCTATTATTACAACAAAAGCCCATCCATTGTCTACCGATTCCTCATCAGAATCATCAGTAACTCCTTCATCAGCATAGTAACATGATTTGTCTCTATTCTTCTTAAATCTGTATCTCTGATATTCAGGGTTAGGCTTATATGTTCTTTTAGCTTCTTCTTTCAATCTTGCATGTATATTAGGACACCTAGATGCCATATGACTAATTTTATTGTAGTTAAAACATTTAAATGGTGCTTTACCTTCATACTTACTTCCAACTAGATCTTTAGGCATTTTTCTTGCAAATAGTGCTTCAAGCTCTTTCAATTCTTCATTTTCTCTTCTGATTTCTTCAAGTTCTCTTGCATAAAGTGCTTTCCAATCAGATTTCTTAGATTTTGATGATGATGCTATAGATGATGATGCTTTGAAAGCTAAATTTGTCTTAATTGTAGCAATAGGACCAAATTCCTCAATTTCAAAAGCTGAAAGTTTTCCAACCAAGGTATCTCTAGATATTGATGTATTAGGCATTGTTTGCAATTCATTAATAGCGGTTACTTTCATTTTGTATGCCGATGGCAATGCTCTTAAAACTTTAGAAACAATTTCATCTTCACTTAAGGATCCTCCACAACATTGTATACCCAAAACAATTTCATTAACTCTTTCCATAAAAGCATAAATCCTTTCATCTTCTTCCATTTTCAGATTTTCATACCTGACCCAAAAGCATTCCAATTTTGCAATTTTGATAGTGGTATCACCTTCATTCAATGTCTCTAATTTATCGCAAATAGCTTTAGCAGTAGATCAGTCTGATAATCCCATGATTTGCTGATTTGACAATGCGCTCAAAAGTGCTTCTCTTGCTTTGAAATTATTCTCCTGATCTTTAGCCAAGGTAGGTGGATTAGGCTGACTCTGTGTAGGACTAACATAGCCATTCTTTGTAACATCCCATTTGTCTTTTCCAATGCAATTCAGATTTGTCTCCATTCTGATCTTCCATATACCATAGTTAGTTCCATCAAGCTTCAGACTATCCTTCCTGAAATAGTTAGTTGCCATAGAATCTCCTCAAGCTGTTAAACTTCTACAAAAAGAGGACTTAGCTCTAATACCAATTGTTAGAACCTGGAGGCAATTGAGAGGGGGGGGGGGGGGGGCGTGAATCAGTTTTCTATTAATTTCAACCCAAATATAACTTAATCAAGCTTGATGCATAATACTGGTAAACCAAACTTAATGCCAGTTGACAGTTTAATAGTTAATAATAGTATCGGTAAAGTTTAATGCATGAAACAGAAAGACAAATAACATCCACAACACATAACACATATATTTGTAGGTGGAAACCCTGTAAGGGGAAAAACCACGGTGGCAAACCTTATCCATAATCAAATGATACTACTGCAGATAGTATGTGTGTACAAATGGGGTCTGCACATGCAGAAAGGCCAACTGCTTAGAGCTCATTGCTCAATCACACAATGAGAGTCACACCGACTACAATTGGATGGTTAAATCCAATGATAATATACTGCTCAAAATAGAATCTTCATATGCTAGATTCAATACCGGTTAAACTCTGATTGTCTTCTCCATACTTTCCTTGAATCTTTAAATGATGTCTACGTGTATAGCTCTACTTATATTCGCATATACCTTATTAAAACCTTGTAATACCTTATCTACTTCCACTACATTAATCTCAAAAATGAGATCTTACATATATACCAAAACCTAAGACCAAATGTGTAGGTCGACTCACTAAGAATATTACAATTAAATCAATTACAAATGAATCAATATGTGATGCATCATGTCAGCTCAATGCATTTACAATAATAACCAATCAATAAATCATCTCCATAATGTGCCGTGCTGATCTGGAATAGATAACTCTTGCCAGTCAATAACCTAGACCTATTTGCCGGTAACAACAACTATGCAAACTTGATTAGACAAATTGCCAAATCACCAAAACCAAGTGTCCAAACAATGTATTCGACATAACCGAGTAATCTTCAGATGATAACAGATCATCCTCAGTGCCGGTGAACAATATAACCTGTCGGTGAACCAAATACTGGTGACTGTGCATAAGTCACTGATCATGCCGATGAACATAACCAAAGATCTTTAGTGCTGATAAGAGTTCACAAGTGTTGACATCAATGAAAAAACCAATGCAACACATCCATAATACCAACATAATGAACGACTACAGATCCTGAGAAGGTGCATGCATTTTGTCGCCATGTTTTTGACAAGGGACACATTTCTTCACATAATGATATGTGTCTTCTTCCATTGTAGGCCAATAGTATCTCGTGCACAAGAGATTTTTAGACAATATAAGGTGTCTTGAGTGTGCTCTGCAAATACCTTCGTGCACTTCACGTAGTGCCCATTCAACCTCCTCTTTGTCTAAACACCTTAGGATGGATCTGTCAAAATGTCTTTGAAAAGGGGTGTCACCAAGGATAGTGTAGTGGGCTAGTGCAAGAGAACCTAGGAGGCTCATGAAGATCAATATATTTTTATTTTGTATTTTTTCATGTTTCTATGATGTAATAAGGTCATGTGGACCATCTCATAATGTTTGATGATGATGTAAGGCCTTGATGCCATTTTTGTGCATTGTAATCTATCAACACTTAGTTGATCAACTATGGTAAAAAATCATCCAAATGTCGACATGGGGTGACACCATTAGAAATAATGTTTTTGAGGCATATATGGCCTATATGTAATGGTTGTAGGGTGTTTTGAAAGTTTTTGTGTACCCATGTAAAAGTTGCATGAGCAACTTTTGTTGTCAAGTTGACAACATTTTGTGGAAATTTGTAAACCAATGACTATTTGGTTCAAAAGGTGGTTATAGCTGGTTGGTCAGTTGTATATGGGCCTATATAAGCCTCTTCCAAACTGAGGAAACATTTTTAGGGATTGGTAATACAAAACATCTCTGTTTTCCTTGGATTTTACTGCAAACACGTGTAACAGTCCTTTGATTCTCTTTTGAATGGATTGGTACGGACCTAAGATGTACCTGGCATGTTATAACAGTGAGTTGGCTTCCATATCCAATTGGTTTGAAGTGTTTTAGTGCAATAGGGAGAGAGATCTACACAATTTCCTTGTACCGGGTTAGAAACCCCTCTAAACCTAGGGTTTTGAACAAACAGAGCTATAACTTGACATTCCCTGAGCCAAAAATCAAAATATTTTGGGGAATGTCAAGACTAACAGTGTATTAAAATATTTTATAGGTTGCAGAGATGGTCATGAAGGAAGGAGAGAGAACCAAGAGTTTTTAACTTGGCATCCTCATGTGACAGGTTAACATTTTGACTAAGTTTTGAGGACTAGAATAATTGAAGAAGGTTGGACCCCAAATAATAGTGGATTTGGTGGTTTGGAGGTTGATAGAAGGTGTTCCAAGTGGTGGATTGTTCATTTGACCAATTTATAGGGTAGTTCCTTTGTAAAAGTGGCTTAATTGGGGCTCCAGGGCTAGTAGGACAACATTGGTCCTAGAAGACAATCCAAAGCATCAAAGCTTGAATTTGTGACATGTTTTAGACCTTGTTGAATCATTTCATTTCATGTATGAAACTGGTGTCCGTACTGCTTGTGGTTGAGTATATTGGGGCTGTCTAACATTGAAGGGCTAGTAGGCCAAAGTGTGATCTTCATTGTGTCAAAGTCTAGATTGAAGGTTGTGATCAATATAGTCTATTTTGGGGTCCACAAATTTTGTCATAAGCATGTTCAAAGGTTTCTTGATCACTTCTCGATGTCCACCATGTCATGTGCAAAGTTGTCTTGTGAGTATGTATTGAAGCCTTGAAGGGTTAAGGCTTGGAATTATATGATGAGTTGTCCACCATACCTTGAATGCTTCCACTAATGTTTAGAGTCTTGTGTAGGGTCTGAGATTGTTGTGAGTTTGATCTCAAATTTGTCCTATCATTTTTGGGGTTGTGTTCAAGAAGTTGTCTTGTCAAACTCAATCCTTCACAAGGCTCTGCATCACGAGCACAATGATGGATGAAGGTTTGTTGTTGGGTTTTAGTGAGGTGGGGAGGGATGATATTGTCTCAAAGGTAAGTGAAGGTTTCTTGGTACCAAGGGGAGTCAAAAATAGCAAGGAAACACACCATTTCAAACTCAGGGATGTCATATGCCAGAACAAGGAGTTGCTCAACCAAGAACACAAACCTCTAATTATTTGCCGACATATGGAGGAGGGAACCGATTGTAGCCATAACATTAGTAGCATGATTGTTTGTTCTAGGAATCTGATTGAACTAGATGAGAGTGAGATGTTTCTTAAGGTATTCTACCATTCTGTGATAGGGGAATAGATTGTCATCTTTTGTTTTATATTCATCATTTACTTGTTTAATGACAAGTTGGGAGTCACCATAAACTTGTAGCTCTATGATCTTCCATTGTATGGAAAGGCGAAGGCCAGTGATGAGAGCCTCATACTCTACAATGTTATTGGTACATACAAAGGAAATCTTATATGACTCTGGGATGCTATCTCCTTGAGGTGTCACAAGTAAGATTCATGTCCCCGATCCATTCTGTGTGAGAGAGCCATCAAAGTACAAATGCCATTAAGTGGATGTGGAGACAACCATAATGGCCTCATCTAGAAATTCTATTATAAGGGGGTGATTACCTTGGAGGGGTGCGCCAACCAATTGATATGCTATAACTTGTCCTTTGATTCCTTTTCAGTCCAAGTACTCAATATCAAATTCACTCAATAGCATGACCCATTTTGCAGTTCTTCCAGTGAGAGTATCTTTGGACAACAAGTACTTGAGGGGGTCATTTTGGTGATCAACTTAGTCTTATTGTTGAGCATGTAGTGTCTTAAATTTTGTTTTCTGAATACAAATGCAAGGAAATATCTTTCTATGGGGGTATAATTAAGCTCATACCCCACAAGTGTACAACTGGTATAATAGATTGCATGCTCTCTGCGTTGGTCATCTGTTTATGCTATTAATGCCCCTAGTGCCACTGTGGTTGCAACTATGTACAAAAGAAATGAATGTCCTTGGATAGGAGGCATCAAGACCAGAGGAGAAGCGAGGTATTATTTGAGCTTATCAAAAGCCTTTTGACAAAGACAATCCCACTTGAAATTGGTATCCTTTCTCAGAAGATGTGTAAATTGTTGGAATTTTTGATGTTTATGTTGTGATTGTCATTGATGGACACACATTTGTATTGAGATCCCCTTTATATGTATGAGCTCATGCTCAACCGGTATTTGTTCCAACCGGTATGTTGTACTCTAATCTTTAGACTAGTAGTGATTTTGCAGAATGTGTTTTCCCGGTCTGAAGTGGCATGTCGATCCCAAGCGGTTCACAGATCACAAGCGGTACAAGGAAGCAAAGCGGCACAACACATTCTTACCAGTCTTCATTTTTGTCAAACCGGCAACCGACATTTTTGTCAAACCGGCAACCGGCATTTTGTATGAACCGGTAACACTCTGTGATGAGTTACCAATCGACATTTTGTGATGAGTTACCAATCCACCGATTGTTTGACGGTGCCGACACATTAACGGTGATTCTTGTGTCGTGTTACTGAGTATGTCTAGATTCACTGAACCTAGGAAATTGTAATGTAATCCTATTGGACTGACATGAAATCAGATTCCTTTAAAAGGACATCATGTCTAGGGTTTTAAAAGTTGTTGAGAGAGCTGCGAATAGGGTTTATGTTGAGCTAGGGTTTAAGGTGAAAGAGGAGAGTGATCTTATGAGAGGATATCGAGTTGTAACTCAGAGTGAGATAGAGAAGACTAAAGTAATGCTGGAATGCATTGGCTATGAGCATACTGGATCTGACCAAGCAGTTTGTGCTAGTAGATAGATCGAACACTTGTTGATTACTCACATCTTTGACAAGTTTGTAGCCCTTAACCGGGTAGGCCTCAAAGCCTTTGTAAAATCCTCTAACAAGGTGGTTCACACATATGAATCTAAAATCCTCTAACAAGGTAGTCTTTAATCGGACTTATCTCCTAACAGAGATTGAGATTCTTAACAGGATCTGTTATGGTGAAGAACATTGTAAGACCTTAATCGGTCTGACCTTAACCGGTTTGGTTTCTATTCTATAGATAGTGACTTGTGAGTTCCATCTCACTGTGGTTTTTCCCAGTTGGGTTTCCATGTCAAATATCTTGTGTTATGGTTGTATTGCTTTTGTGGGTGAATGGTTTATTTGCATTTTGGTTTGTATGTGTGATAACCGGTTTGATTGTCAGACTGCTTTACTAGTTTATCTCTAGACTGTGTAAGTGTTTTAGTGCAAATATTTTTGGCATACTAATTCACCCCTCCCTCTTAGTATTCATCATAAATGGGTGACACTTATCTACTAGTTGGGTAATGAATCTTTGGATGGATTGGAGTTTCCCTTGTAGGCTACACAATTATCTGAGTGTATTTGATGGAGGCATTTCCATTATAGCTTTTACTTTTACGGGATCTACTTCTTTGCCTCTGCGAGATACTATGAACCCAAGAAGATTTCTTGATGTGACTCCAAAGACACACTTCTTAGGATTTAGGCGCAATTTATATTTTTTCAATCTCTCTAAAATATGTCTTAGGATTGGAATGTGTTCATCCCTTTTTTTTACTTGGCAAGAAGATCATCTACGTAATCTTCCATTATCTTGTGCAAGAGATCATGAAAAATAGTTGTCATTGCACATTGATAGGTTGCTCCTACGTTCTTGAAGCCAAAAGGCATGACCTGATAACAAAATGTACCCCAAGGTGTTGTGAATGTTGTCTTGTATTGATCTTCTTCTGCGATGTAGATTTGGTTGTAGCTGGAAAATCCGTCCATGAGGGAAAGCATTTCATGCCCTACTATCAAGTCCACAATCATGTCAATGTTGGGCAATGGAAAGTCATGTTTAGGGAACAGTTTATTCAAATATTTGAAGTCTGTGCAAATTCTGATGCCCCCGATTGGCTTGCCAATAGGTACAATGTTGGAGACTCATTCAGGATAATCATTGGGTTTGATGAAGCTGACATCCAACATTTTTTGTAGTTCTTCTTTAACTGGGAGGGCAATTTGAGGATGCACCTTGCGCAATTTTTACTTGACAGGTTTAGCATTCAGACGAACTGCAAGATTATGTACCACCAAGTTAGCATCAAGGCTTGGCATGTCAACATATGACCAAGAAAAATTAATTTGTGTTTCTGTTAAAAATATTATTAAATTTTGCTTCTCTTGATTAGTGAGTGACTTGGCAATGAGTACATTCTTTGGTGTTTCTTTTATGCCCATATTGATTGTTTTAGTTTCCTCAATGAGTAGAGGGGACTTCTGTTGCAGGGGAACCATGGTAGGGAGGTCAATTCCCTCATCTTCAAGCGCCTGATCTAGGTTTTCACTTGAAGATGCGTCCTTTATTTTTACTTTTTCCATGTCCGAAGGTGCCTCGGAAAGGTTTTCACCAGGGGAGTTCTGATTTTTCTTTGTGTTTTCATTTTTGTGATTGAGGGAGTTGACCTGACTACCAAAGTAAGCTTCTAGATGAAGGTAAATTCCATTGACAAATGTCTAGTCCTCAAGGTCTTGCATGTTAAGTAATTCTATAAGAGCATCATCATCGACATAGATGTCGAAAACAGATGGTCCTTTTTGGTCCTCATCAATAAGTTCAGGATGAACAAGTTTAAGTTCATATGGATTGGGAGGGGTAATGGGGGTGATAGTGTTTACATGTGCATCATGAAATATTTTGTCGAGGTATTCAAAAGGCATTTCATGGAATTCCTTTTCATCGAAATCTTTGTCTTTAGCAGGAGGATTTGGCTAGACACCAAGGATAGTGATCTTAGGTCTTGGAGAGAGATCCAAGCTTCTATTGTAATAAGAGATTGGAGAGATGGGTGCTTTTATACCTTTCTCTTTTGGTTCGAGACCATGTCCTTTGTAGACCATCTTATCTACCATGGTAGATTCTTTTGGATACATCTACTTTGGGATGTTTGCTGGTTCTTAATCTTCCTCTCGATACAACCAAGAGGTAACATTGGTTTCTAAACTTTCCTCATCAAGTGGGCCACACTATTGGGAGGTAGTTTCTTTGCATTTGATAATGGGTTTATCTAGTTTCTTGATTTCCTTTGGCTTACCATATGAATTAGGTGAGGGTGGGAGTTGACCCACATAGAGATTATTTTGTAGGGTATACTCTCCACGACCATTATCAATGATTTTGACCTTGTTTTCAGGTTCAAATGAGGCAGATGCAACATTGGATGGATCGGATGGGGGAAGTGGAGAAAGCCTATTGAGTGGGCAATGGTAGGGGTTCTTGCCTTCAAGAAGTTTGCAATACTCAAAGGGTTTCATGTCTGCATGGATGGTAACTTCTCTGTAATTGAATGGAAATTTAAGGCATGGTTGGTAGGTGGAGGGAACGTCTTGAATGGAATTGATCCATGGATGACCAAGGAGGATGTTATAAGGAAGCTCAAGGTCCAAAACTTGACAAGTTGTTTCCACAATAGCCGAGCCCACTTGAAGAGGTAATATAATGGTACCTTTGGAAACTCTCTCTGCATTAGCATATGCTTTAATTGTGATCCTTCTAGATGGGTCAACCAAGTCCTCAGAGATTACCAATTGTTTGGTTAACTCATATTTACATAGATTCAAACCATATCCACCATCTATAAGAACTTGCTTAACTTTATGTTTTTGTATAAGGGCTTCAGTATGAAGGGGTTTGTTGTGGGATGGATCATCGACAGGTGCATCCTTGGATGTGAAAATGAGATGGTGTTAGATAACAATGTTTCTTATTAGAGCTTTAAATTGGGTTGCGTTGATGTTATTAGGGACATGAGATTCTAGAAGAGCTTGCTCAAGGATCTCTTTATGAACGGGGGATGTTTTGAGGAGCCCAAGTATGGAGATCTGTGTAGGAGTTTTCCCAAGATGTTCAAGGAGATCACACCTGGGGGTGGATGACATAGGAGGCTATGGAGGAGGAGGAGGAGGTCCCTAGATGGTTACTCTCCCTCAGCAAGTGGTCACATTGCAATCATTTGAGGGTGCATCTCCTTGAATGACTATTTTGGCTTGAGAGGTTTGCACAGATGATTGCGGGGGAGGGACACCTTGGATGGTAACCCTGGGTCTATAAGGGGTAGGAGGAGGGTCATCTCCTTGGATTGTGATGGTATTTACATGGGTATTGATGGGTTCTATGCGACCTACAAGGGAATCAAAGCCAGAGAAGTAATTAGTGTAGTCATAATTGACATTATTAGATGATGAGGTCTTGTCCTTACCATGTTTGGGGAACGGGTCCTGTAACATCTTAAGATTATCATTGGAGTTGTCAGGTTTTGCAACATCAACCTCAATATCACCCTTATCAATAAGGTCTTGGATATAGTTCTTAAGTTTCATGCACTTACATGTGTCATGACCATTGATGCGATGGAAGTCACAATATTCATTCTCATTATACCATCAAGGCTTAGGTTGATTAGGATCAAAAGGGTATGTCATTGGGAGGACAGCGACGCTAGCCTTGACAAGATTTTGGAAAATAACTTCAATGGGATCACCTGGCAGGGTATACTCACACTGATTGTTGGGTCGGGGAGGGCAACCTTGGATGAAAGTAGTGTTGTGAGGCTCTGATTGATCATGAGTGTTGGATTGGTTATGAGGATTAGATTAGTTATTGAAGAAATTACTGGTGGTGGTGGGCTTGGATGGTGCGGCGATGGTTTGGATGTGCTTGGCGTTAGTGACCCCATCATTGACACCATTTTTGTTCTTGGACCAAAATTTTGGCTTGTCATTATAAGAGGAGGAATTTTGATTTGACTTCTGATAAGGTTTTATAGTTCCATCCTATAGGAGCACACACTCTAAAGCTATACCCTTTTTGGAATTTTCCACAAAGGAGGTCAAGCACTGACAATGCAATGGTTTGAATAATTCTGGTATCAAGTTGCATTGAAATAGTCCAACCTAATTCGACTCTGGTATTTTCGAAGGGAATATTTTAATGAGATGCTACCATCTTTGAAGGAAGTTGGTGAAGGTTTCTCCAGATCTCTACTTTGTGTTACATGGGTCTATCATAGAAGAATAATTCTCAATGTTATGGGCATAATGATCCACAAATTTTTTGACCAAGTCAGGGAATGATGTGATAGAGCCCTAGGGTAGATCAGAGAACCAAGCGAGGGCTTCTTCTGTAAGAATTTTTGGGAAAAGCCTCTTGAGATAGATGTCACTATAGGAGACCTCTTGGCATAAGAAATAGAATTCACAAACATGATGTCTAGGATCACCCTCACCTTTGTATTTTTTAAATTTGGGTATCTCAAAACCAGATGGGTATGGGGCGACGAAGATGGATGGGTCATAAGGAGATAGACATATTTCTTGGAAAGAATAAGGTATTTTATTTGTCCCTTCCTTGAGGTTTTTGATGAGGTCCTTCATGTCTTGAATCTCTTTTAGGATATCAGGATGTTGATTTTGTACATTAGGAGTGTAGTGATTTGTTGGGATTTGATAGGATGAGGAGGGGATGCCACCACCACCACCACCAATGTATTGATATGAAGAACGGGGGGGTTGTGAAGTGTTGGGAGCTTGTGATCCTTGAACCATGGTAATGGGAGGCAATCTCGTGTTGATGTAATTAGCCATGTTATGAAGGGGGACAAATGAACTTGGTGGATTGGAAATGTGAGGAGGAATGGAAAGTTGAGGGAATGTGGTCGTAGGAATAGAAGTTGCGGGTGAAAATTTTGTGGGTTGAGGGTGGAGAAGAGGATCAAGAATGGAATTGTTCACAAGGTCACCTTGTGGTAGACTATCAAGGAGAGTTCTGTCAAAGTTGGGGGGCAAGCGTGCCCCTTGGGTGATGAGTTTGGCTACAAGCCTATTGACATCATGTTTGATGAATCTCTCCATCACGTCTTGGTTATAAGGGTCATTTATGAATGTTTGGACACATGGAGAGAGGTCAGGTTGATCAACAAGTTGTTCCTCTTGATGTGGTGGATCTTGATTGTAGGAAGATACTAGTATCGAGCATTCCAAAGTCTTCGGCTGCCATTTTTGCCTTTTGAGCGCGAGTCAAGACCATACACGAGTGACCTTTGAAGTGAAGGTTGGTATGAGATTTAGACAAGAGGAAGTGATGATTAGACTCAACAAATTTTTATGTTGATTGAAATTGTTTTGGATAGGGTGCTTATATTAGGACAAGATTGGTTGGATTAGAATGACACCTTAGAAGATGTGGAATTGATGTGAACCACAAACGAGGTGACAACTAGGCTAAGTACAATTTAGACCTTAGGATTAGGATGAATTTATTAAACCTTCTCTTAAGTGGGATGAACTTGTGTTCCCAAGGAAAATAGGGCAAAAGGATTAGGGTTTTGATTAACCCAAATGATTAAGGAATGGTACTTGGGGTAGATTCTTCCCCAAGCACAAAGTCAAATGATGATTGATTTAAGATAAGGTCTAAATTAAAGTTTCACAAAGATGTGTACCTTTGGATGAGGTTTATTTTATTGATTGATTGATTGGGATTGAAAATGATTGATTGATTAAAGATAGGGATTGATTGGATTTGATTGTGCTAAGTCCTTAGAAGATGATTGAATGGTGAGTGTAGAAGAAAAAGAGATTGATTATGGAAAAAAAGTGTGGTGGAAAGGAAAGTTCACCCTAAGATGACTCAATAGGTGATGAAATTCTTAGGTAGGTATAACAAATTGATGGGATTGTATGCATGTAAAATTCATCTTTAAAATATATCAATTATAATCAAAGGGAAATCATGAATCCCTATCTAATCAAAGAATTCAAATAAACAAACAATGAAATAACATAGAAGCAATAAATAGGAATTATAAATTAAATCAATCAAAAACTCCCTATTCCATGACTTTGTATAACTTCCATTGCTCTTCTCCTCTCTATGGTATGATGGCTCTCAGATATTGCGCTGGCAACCTACAATTGACACAAAGATTCAAAGTTCATGATTGTTGAAAATGGAGATTGAATGCTCAATTTATAGATTATTGGAGAAGATTGATTGAAAGGTGGAACAAATTGATCAAGAGGTGGAACTCAGGTGAGCTCACATGAAAATTGATAGTTGAACTAGTGATTTAGATGTGAAACATAATAGATTGAATAGATTAATTTAGTTAACTAATTGAGAAAAAGCTAAGCGAGGGAAGAAAAAGGGTGATTGGAGGAAATTAAGAAGATGACAAAGCTAACTAGAAGATGGAAATAGAGATTGGAGAGATAAATGATTTAATTAATTAATTGATTGAATTAATTAATTTAGCATGTGCTTGCATTTTAACTTAGATTTTCAATTTAATCTTTGCATGAAATTTATTCAAATAATTGAATTTATTTTAAATTCAATTTAGTATTTGAATATATTTAGAACTTGACTTTGATTTTCAATTTGATTTTTGAAATCATGCACATGTATTTGAATTGGAAGAATTAATTAAATGAAATTAGATTTTGAAGAACTAGAAGAATTAATTAGTTAATTAAATAATTTAAAGAAACTATTTAATTATTTTAGAAATAGAATTTAATTAAATAATAAAGATTATTTAAATTAAAGGATTAAATTATAATTAATTAAATAACAAATATTTAATTATTTTTTGTATTAAGTATCATAGAATTCTATTAAGGATAGTTCACAAAACTCATTTTTGCTCATTCAAGCATCCACGTTACAAACTTATTACAAAACCAAGGGTCACAACTTAGAAATCCACTTTAAACAATGTGACAAATACAACCAATGGAAGACCAAGAGTCACAACTTAGAATTCCACAAAGATGTCCCTCATGGGAGTTGAACTTGGGTCTCCACATTCAGAACTCAATGCTTTAACCAACTAAGCTCAACCCCTTGGACTTTAATTAATATTTAGAAAAGGGTTGAATGATTAGATGATTAGAGATAGAAATTGAGAATTAATTTATTTAAATAATAAAGATTATTTAAATTGGGGAATTAATCAGAATTAATTAAATAATAAATATTTAATTAACATTAGAAAATAGTTAAAATGATTAAATGATGAAAGAATAAGAAATAGAATGATTAGTAAGATTATGAGGAAATATGAAATTAGAAGAATAAGATTAATTAATTTATTTAAATAATTAAATAATTATTTAATCAATTAGAAGAATAATTAGTACATGATCAATGAGACATTTTTAGGTGTCTACATTTGCCCCTCTTTGAGACAATGTTGAAATGACGTTGTTTCAAAGAAAATGAAAAATTCTGCCCCAGTATGCCTTGGTACCATTGTATAGTGTAAATATGCCCCCTCGAAAAACGTGGTCAAAAAATTTGAAATTTGAGACCATATTTTTGATATCATTATAATTAGCAATCATGTGAAGTTTCGTGCAATTTCAAGATCGACCAGAGGCGTCGAGGTGTTAAAAAACCCCAATTTTGAGCTATAAATAGAGAATTTATGTTTTCATTTGCTCATTTGCAATTTGGTAAGCTCTTGGTTTTCTTTGCTAATTCTGTTCTTTCTTGCGAGTATTTGATCATCATGGCTGGCTATAGAGCTCGATTGCATCTTTGTGAGTGAGTATGATCATATCAGAGACCTCCTAGGACTGGCGGCATGGTATTTTTCTAATTTTTGCCTGATTTTTTTGCTATTTTTCGAAAAAAATTTGCACTATCCAATTTTTCCTTGCGTCACGCATTAGCCTGTCGATTTTCATGCATTCATGCTAAACATACCGCATTCTCTTTAAGTGTAACACATACACTTTAAACATTACACATTAGCTATTTTCTTCATGCATTATTGTTTTTAATGTTACACATGTGCTCATTTCATTACGCATTCGTTGTATGTGAAGGTTTTTTGTCCTGCGTCTGATAATTTTTTATTTTCTTGTGATCTGATATCTGATATTTTAAACATTTTCTCTTTGCAGGAGAACATTGGAGTGCTATATTGCCAAAAGAGTAGACCTCATGGACTTTATCTTCATGCCGATTTACTTGATGAGGAGATCGAGCATATCTGACAACTTGGGTTATATTACGTGTTACACTTGCCAGAGGTTACAGCCAACAGGGCCTTGATTATAGCTTTGATAGAGCGATGGCATTTCGAGACATGTTCTTTCCATCTGTCTACTAGTGAGACATCCATTACCTTAGAGGATGTATGGCGTATACTGTGTATTTCAATTCATGGTGAGAGAGTTGTGTATGACCATGATGATGGCATTGCTGGATTGTGTGCCCTTTTCGAGTGTGAGATACAAGATTTGCAAATCAGTGGTCGGTATGATATCCCTTGGGCTCGATTAGATTATAATGATCTGACTATTGTACTATGCAGTGTTGTCAGTGGTTTATTGATACCTGACAGACGAGGTCATGGATTTCCAGTTGGATGGGGTAGAGTGCTCCATCATATGATTGTGCATCGACGAGTATATGCGTGGGGTTCGTGTCTTCTAGCCATGTTGTATTACCAGATGCACGACATTGTATATCATAGATATCGATCTATCAATTGAGGGGTGACATTTCTCCAGACTTGGGCATGGGAGCATATTTCTATTTCGAGACCTGTTATTCATGTTGATTTGCAACTTGGTGAGCCTTACGCTTATAGGTACACAACAGGTATTAGACACAGGGGTTCAGGTAAAACCTTGTATTGGAGGCATCCATTTTTTATATATATTGCATATAAGGAAAGAAGCACTGTTACAAAAAGAGTGAATGGATTGTCTACTTGGACCATCGACCCAAATTTACAAAAGTATAAACAAATTGGCTATTGAGAGTTATACACAAAGATATACATATTTGTATAAATGAAACTATAATGCATAGATACAAAAAAGAGCCACTATGCTCATATCTGCCAGCCGAATATCATAGCAGTATCTGCTCCTGCGTTACATCTACCCACTTAGTCCATCCCCTGGGACCCTTCATCCACACAACTTTCTTTCCATTGAGTAGTTCTGTGAGTAGCTGGATCTGATCTTTAATAGGGTCTCTAGCTTTGGCAACCTCTAATCCTAGGCACTCCAGTGCTAAGTCGACATCATGCTTCCCTCTTGTTGCCTACTTCCATTTATATCCATTCTCCATCTCATGAAGATACATCTTTGCATTTCCACCCTTAATGAACCGGATGAATTTGTGCTTTTCAATATTCATTATCACAGATACCTGCAAAAATTTTTGGTGAAGGGTGAGTCTACGAAAAGACTCGGTAAGGGCCCTACCTATGCCCTCAAATTTATCTTCATTTCTGATTTTCCATATGTACCATAAAATTTAAGTAGTAAGAACATGCCAAAAGAGATTAGTGTCTTTTTTTAGACCCTTAATATATCCAATTATAACATCAAGCACAGTAACTTGGTTAGGGATAGAAATGCCAAATAATAAGCAGATTTCTCTAGCAATGCTACATTCAAACAAGATATGTCTAACTGATTCAGGAACACTGCAAATATTGCAAATATCACAGCTATTATGGTCTTTTATGAAGGGCAGCCTGTTGACAATCATAAGCCATTTAAAACACTTTTCTTTGGGAACAACAAGACTACTCCATAATCTTGCAAACACCTTCTGCCATTGTTTAACTGAAAAATCTGCAAACCATAACTTATTAACATGAAAAATTATTGATTCATCATATGTTAGGGTCTTGTATATATTGATAGCTTTAATATTAGATACAGAAATGGTATTATTCCACAAAAAATCCTTACAACAATCAATATCATTCTTGCACTTTTTGGGAAATTGAAGTTTCCTGCAAGCTTTTTCCAACATGTTATACGATTGCTTATGGGAGACTTGTAGGTTAAATTTATTTTTGAGGACATCCCAGCCAAGCAACCTATCATCCTCAATAGTTTCTTTAAAGCAACAAATTCCTTTTTTTGCCCAAGCTTTAGTAGAGCACCCCTGCATAAGTGCAAGGGGTTTGGAAGAGTGCAAGAGGTTCCACCAAATGGATCTACCTCCATGGACTAGCTCATTGTTGCTGACTCTAGTATTGCTGATGAAAGGCCTAATACTCTCCCAGGCCTTCCAAATAAACTTGAAGACATTCGAGCCTTGTACTGAGACTGCAAAGTCTCCAGCCACAAGGTCACAAAAAGGTAGGAATTTCCAAGATTTGGCCTTTTTCGGCACAACCCTCAGGATGTTATTCCTAATTAGAACCTTCTAGGGTTCATTGCCATCAAATGCCTGGAAGATCCATTTTTCCGCAAGAGTAATCCCTTGGATTCTCAGATCCTTTAGTCCTAGTCCTCCCAGATTCTTGTCCTCGTGGCACCATTCCCATCTCACAAAATGTATCTTTTTATTACCTTTTCTGTCAGACTAAAGGAAGTTCTTGATGGTTTTTTGAATTTCTAAGATATGGTAATTGGGGAACATCCATACCAAGGAATAGTAAATGCTGTAGGAAGATAGAATTTTTTGACACACCTGAACTCTCCCGACGAGCGAGAGATACCTATTATCCCATTTGTTAATCTTTTTGTCTATCTTTCTTCTGATCCAAAGACACATTTCTTTGAGGGATGGAGAGATGGCAAAAGGAATTCCTAGATATCTGACTATTTTATTGCCCCCCCCATTGGACTCCAAACTACTGTAACCACTCAGGAGGTCGATCCTCCCATCCAAGCATGGTATATTTTCTCTGAAAGATTTTAGCCCTTGATATTTCTCCTAGGAATTTGATTTTTCCTTCCAGAGCCTCCATATTTGGTTTGCTGAGTTCTATGAAGATTGCCGTGTCATCAACAAATTGAGCATTAACCAGTTCCTCACTATTTAGAAGTTTGATCCCCTATACATTAGGAGAAATGGTAAGATCTCTTAGAATGTAATACAGAGCATCAGAGGCAATAACAAATAGAGCAGGGGCTAGGGGGAAGCCCTGTCTAATAGATCTGCTCAGAGTTATATTCTGTGACAAGGAACCATTAACTTCCACCTGGGCCGAAGCATCCTTAAGGAGAACCATCACCCACTTGCAGAATTATGTTGGAAAACCAAATGATTCTAACATCATTAGAATGAATCCCCATTCCACCTTGTCATATGCCTTCTCGACGTCTAGGAGAAACATGGCCGCATTCTGTCTTGATGTCTTCACCCATTCCATGGCCTCCCAGCTGGTAATTAGATTTTTAAGGATATATCTTTCTTTGATAAATCCTGTTTGCGTAGAGCAAATGAACTTAAGTAATAAATTCTCCAATCTGATCGCAAGAGCTTTAGCCAATATCTTGTAGGATACATTAAGAAGTGTTATCGGTCTCCAGTTTTTGATAAGAGACTTGTCTCATTCTTTGGGAAGTAGTTTAATAATCCCATTGCTAATTCGTTCTCCTAAGGAACCAATATCAAATACCTTAGAGTAAAGCTCATGCAGGTCTTGACAAACCCAATCCTCATTAGCTTTGTAGAATTATACAGGCATACCATCTGGGCCTGAGGTTTTATCATTATTTAGACTTTTAATGGAAACTTTTAGCTCTTTCACTATGATGGGAGCCCTCAATGCCTACGCATCCTCAACGATAATCTTAGAGGGACAATCCTTCTGCATTTTTCTCTAGTATCTCGGGAGTTAGTGGAATCTTAAGAGGTGAAGAGACATTTGTAGAATTGAAAGAACGTCTCCTTGATATCATCCAGAGCCATTACTTCTTTGTTATCTATCCAAATCCTTTCAATTTGCTCTCTACACTATTTTTGTTTCAGCATATTGAAGAAGAAGTTGTTGGTATTTTGGTATGGTTTTGTCATTGATGTCAACACCTACTAAACTCTTATCAACTCTGTCACTTTGGAGAATCATCAACATTCACCGACAAGCAAGTGACTCATGCACAGTCACTGGTATCTGGTACACTAGCAAGATATAATGATCACCGACACTTGGAATGATATGGAAAACACCTGGTAATGTTGAAGACATTGTTTGGACATCTTGTCTTGGAGAATTGTTTTTTGGTATATTCATATTTGCATATTTGCTATTATCGACAAATAGGTCTAGGGTTACACCGACAGGTTTATCTTTTCTAGATCAGCACGACACGCTATGAAGATGATTAATTATTATTGTAAATGCATTAAGCTGACATGTTGAATCGGTTATTGCATCGAATATTGTATTGTTTGTAAAATGTTTTTATTGTAATATCTTGTAGAGCCAACCTACTAAAATTGGTCTTAGGTTATGGTATAAATGTAAGATCTTATTTGTAAGATCAAGTGTGGGATGCGAAAAAGGATTGTGTGAAGGTATATGCGAGAATAAGCAGAGCTATACACACAGACATCATTTGAAGATTGAAGGAGGGTTTTTGTGAAGATAATCAAAACTACACCGGTACTGAATCCAACATATAAAGATGCTATTTTGTGCAGTACATTCTTATTGGATTTAACCATCCAACTGTAGTCAGTGTGACTCCCATTTTGTGATTGAGCAGTGAGCTCTAGGCGCTTGGCCTTTTTTCATGTGTAGACCCCATTTATGTACACTTACTATCTGCAATAATATCATCTGATTGTGGGTAAAGTTTCCCACCGTGGTTTTTCTCCTTACAAGGTTTCCACGTACAAATATTGGTGTTATGTGTTGTGGATGACTTTGTCTTTATGTTTCGTGCACTAATCCTTACCGGTATAGCAATTAACTGTTAAAACTGTCTATCGACATATTAAATTGGTTTACCGGTATTAAGCATTAAGTTGGTTAAGTTGTTTTTGGTTTGAATTTATTAGACAACTGATTCATCCCGCCCCTTCTCAATTGTCTCTGGGACCTAACAATTGGTATCAGAGCTTAGTCCTCTTTTGCAGAAGTTTAACAGCTTGAGGAGATCCAATGTCTACTAATTATTTCAGGAAGGACAGTCCTAAACTTGATGGAACCAACTATGGCATATGGAAGATCAGAATGGAGACACATCTAAATTGCATTGGAAAGGAAATCTGGGATGTTACAAAGAATGGTTATACTACTCCTACTCAGAGTCAACCCACTCCACCCAACTTGACTAAAGATGAGGAAAATGATTGCAAAGGAAGAGAAGCACTTTTGAGCGCATTATCAGATCAACAAATCATGGGACTATCAGATAGGTCTACTACTAAATTTATTTGGGATCATTTGGAAACACTGAATGAAGGAGATTCCACAGTCAAAATTGCAAAATTTGAAAGCTTTCGAGTCAGGTATGAACATTTGAAAATGGAAGAAGATGAAAGGATTTCTGCTTTTATGGAAAGAGTATATGAGATTGTTTTGGGTATTAAATGTTGTGGAGGAACATTAAGTGAGGATGAAATTGTTTCAAAAGTTTTAAGAGGATTTCCACTGGCATATAAAATGAAATTCATTTCTATAAATGAGTTAAGAACAATGCCTAATACATCAGTAACTAGGGATAAATTGATTGGGAAACTTTCAGCTTTTGAAATTGAAGAATTTGGTCCTGTTGCTACTATAAAGACAGATTTGGCCTTTAAAGCATCAACATCATCTGCTCCATCATTTGACAAATCTGATTGGAAAGCCTTTTATGCAAGAGAACTTGAAGAAAGTAGGAAAGAAAATGAAGAACTTGAAGAACTTGAAGCACTGTTTGCAAGGAAAATGCCTAAAGGTCCAGTTGGAAGTAAGTATGAAGGTAAAGCACCCTTTAAATGTTTTAACTGTAATAAGATTGGTCATATGGCTTCAAGATGCCCTGATAGACATGCTAGACTAAGAGAAGAAGCTAGAAGAACATACAAGCCTAACCCTAAATATCAGAGATACAGATTTAAGAAGAATAAAGACAAATCTTGTTACATTGCCGATGAAGGTTTGACTGATGATTCTGATGAGGATCCAACAGACAATGGATGGGTTTTTGTTGCTATAACAAAAGATCAACAGACACCTACTGCTCAACTAGTAGTACAGGCCTTAGCAGCTAAAGTTGAAGTAAAGGATGAATGGATCATTGATTCAGGATGCTCACATCATATGACAGGAGACAAAGGTAAATTCTGGAACTTTCAAGAATACAATGGAGGCTTAGTGAGATTTGGAGATGACAAAGCTTGTTTAATCAAAGGTAAGGGTACACTATCTCTTGATGGTAAGCATAACACTGACAATGTTTACTATATTGAAGGATTAAAGCATAATATTTTGAGTGTTGCCCAATTAGTTGAGAAAGGATTTCAGTTACAATTCAAAAATGGAAAATGCAAAATCATTAATAGAACTGGTTTAGAAATTGCAACTGGTAATCAGACTAGAGGTAATATCTTTCATTTGAATAATAGTGAAAAGACATGCTTAATTGCACATATAGATGAAAATTGGTTATGGCATAAGAGACTCTGTCATGTAAACTTTGATTGCATGGTGAAGATCAGTACTACTAAGGCAGTTAGAGATTTACCTAAAATTGTCAAACCTCAGAATACAGTATGTAAGGAATGTCAATTTGGAGAACAAGTTAGAGCTAGTTTCAAAAGTATTCCAGAAAAATCCAATAATGCTCTTTATTTGATTCACACTGATTTATGTGGTCTAGCTAGAACTAAAAGATTACAAGGTGATAGATATTTCACGCTAATCATTGATGACTACTTTAGAATGTGTTGGGTTACTTTTCTTAGAGAAAAATCAGAAGCACTTGGAAAGTTTAAATTGTTCAAAGCAATGGTAGAAAATGAAACCGGTAAGAAAGTAAAATGTCTAAGATCAAATCAAGGAGGAGAATTTACATCTAAGGAATTTAATACATTCTGTGAAGTGAGTGGAATTAGAAGACAACTATCAGCACCTCGGACACCACAACAGAATGGAGTTGTTGAAAGGAAAAACAGAACTATCTTGGATGCAACAAGAAGTATGTTATCAGAAGCAAGCCTACCACATGTATATTAGAGAGAGGCAGTCAGTAAAACGGTCTATACATTCAACAAAGTTCACATCAAAGGTGAAACCGGTAAGACCCCTCATGAACTATGGTTTGGTAATACTCCTACTCTTAAGTATTTCAAAATTTTTGGAAGTAAATGTTATATCAGAAGAGATGAGTATATTGGAAAATTTGATCCCAGAAGTGATGAAGGAATATTTACTAGCTATTCATCTAAGAGCAAGGCATATAGATGTTTTAACAAAAGATTGCAGAGAATTGTTGAAAGGACAAATGTAAAGATTGATGAACAATTCAGATTAACTTCAATGTATATAGACTCTGAACCAACAACATAAATTTTGACAAATGAACCTACACTGAATCCACCAGTACAGAATGAAGATCTAGTTACCTCGGTATCATCTGAGGATTCCACAGTAACTAAGGAACAACAGCAAACAAAGACACCCCGGTATGTAAGACTAAATCATTTTGAAGATCAGATAATTGGAAACAAGTTTAAAGGAGTTATGACAAGAGGAAGATTGGCAAATGAAGAGGTATGTCTTATTTCTCAAATTGAACCATCATCTGTTAATGAGGCATGTGAAGATAAATTTTGGATTAAAGCTATAGAAGAAGAATTAGAACAAATTGAGAAAAACAACACTTGGACATTAGTTCCTCGGCCTAAAGATAAAAATGTAATTGGAACCAAATGGGTTTTTAGAAACAAACTTAATGAAGAGGGTAAGGTTGTCAGAAACAAAGAAAGACTAGTGTGTAAGGGATATTCTCTGAAGGAAGGAGTTGATTACAATGAAACCTTTGCATCGGTAGCTAGAATTGAGGCAGTAAAATTATTTTTGGCTTTTGCAGCACACAAGAACTACAAAGTTTATCAAATGGATATTAAATGTGCATTTTTAAATGGAGATCTTGAAGAGGAAGTCTACATTGAACAACCTGATGGATTTTGTTTGACAGATGACAATGATATGGTTTGTAGGTTAAGAAAAACATTGTATGGATTGAAACAAGCTCCAAGAGCTTGGTATGCAAGATTGGATAAGTATCTTTTAAAGATTGGTTTTACTAAAGGAAATGCAGACAACAATTTATATTATAAAGTAACTAATGTTGACATCTTGAGTATAGAAGTATTTGTTGATGATATAATCTTTGGAGGAGAAGATGGATTATGTAAAGAATTTTCTATTAAAATGCAGCAAAAATTTGAAATGTCTATGATTGGAGAAATAAAATTCTTTTTAGGATTGCAGATTTCATAGACTGATAAAGGTATATTCTTGAGTCAATCCAAATACTTAAAAGAGTTACTAAAGAAATTTGGGATGGAGAACTCTAAACTGGTAAGCACACCTATTACAACAAATGACAAAATATCACTAAGGGATGAATCTACACTTGTTAATCCAACTAGATACAAATCTATGATAGGAGGTTTACTGTATTTGACACAAACCAGACCTGATATTATGAATGCAGTATGTATTGTTTCAAGATTTCAAAGTAATCCTAGAGAAAATCATGAATCAACAGTAAAAAGGATTTTCCGGTACTTACAAGGCACTATAAATCTTGGATTATGGTACCCCAGAGATGAAATTTTTTAATTATGTGCATACATAGATGCAAATTGGGTAGGAGATGTGGATGATAGAAAAAGCACCACCGACGGAGCATTCTTTCTTGGAAACAAATTAGTTTCTTGGTCGAGTAAGAAACAAAGTTGTACATCTTTATCAATAGCAGAATCAGAATATGTTGCAGCAACAACTAACTGTACATAGGTACTATGGCTTAAACAAATGTTGAAAGACATAAAGGTAAAATGCAAGGAACCTATTACTATCTATTGTGATAACACTGTAGCAATTGATATATCTAAGAATCTGATATTACATTCTAAAACCAAACATGTTTCTATCAAACTGAATTTTCTAAGGGAAAATGTTGAAGCAAAAGAAATAAAACTAGTTTATGTAAATAATAAAGAGTAGATAAATAGCAATTAGTACAACCACAAAACCTAAAGCTGCTATGAAAGCAATCCCAATCCAATCAATGAAGACATAAAGACAAGATATTGAAATCAAATGAAATCGAAGCAAACCGACGCAGATATCTCCTTCATGTGGCTCCATTGTTCTTCTTTCACATTCAAATTTGATGTGAATCTCACCTACAAGTGCAAAATGCAAGTGGAAAGCAAGTAAAAGTAGATCAGGAAATTGAAAATCATCAAAACAATAGCAATCAGGACAACCACAAAACCTAAAGCTTCTATGAAAGCAATCCTAATCCAATCAATGAAGACATAAAGACAAGATATTCAAATCAAATTTGATGTGGATCTCACCTACAAGTACAAAATATAAGTGGAAAGCAAGTTGTTGAGAGATGAAATTCGCAGCATAAGGTTACTCGAAAATGTGATTGATTTCCCCTTTCATTGAAGAAACTCATCCAATTTATAGACAAATTGGAGAGAGGACAAGATTAGCATGAAGAGATTTGAAAGGAAATTCAAATCAAGAATGGCAAAATTATGACAAATGTATGACAATTTCTATGCAAGGTGTATGACAAATTATGACAAATTATGACAAGATTGAAATGCCATTCCCATGACAAAAGGGAAGAGAGAAAATAGCCTCCATGATTGCAACAAATGGAACCATAAACATAGGAGAAAATGAGGGAATGAAATTAGGGGAAATATTAGAAAAAAATTAAAGAAAGTAGGAGAAATAGAAATTAGGAATTAGGAGAAATTAACAAATTAGAAAATTGAGGAAAAAGATGAAATAGAAATTAGGTGAATTAATTAATAGGTTTTCATCTTGTTGTCCTCATTTTTGGATTCTCAAAAATGTGACAACCCCTACAAATTTTTGCCTTAAAAGTGTCATTTTTGTCTCCAAGGCACGTTTTATGAGGTAAAAAACTCACATTTGATAGTGTCAAATCATTGGGGGGTGTCTTTTCCATCATTGTCCAAGTTTTGGTGAGTTTTGGTCTTCTTTTTCCTAGCTTTCTATGCAATTTCGGGTTTCAAAACAGTCACTGCAAGTTGAAGTTTTTACTCTATGGCACACTTCCCGAGGAAAAATTTTGACTAATCCTTGGACTGGCTTAATCCTCAATCCATCCCCAAGCTACGTTTCAAATTTCATCGCATTTCGAGTCCGTTTGCTATGTTTTTGCTTCAATGTAGGGGAATTTTTCAATGATTACTAGTAACTGGTAATTTGTTTTTCAAAACCCTCTTGAAGCTTTTAGGCTTGTAGGGGAATTTTTCTCCAACTGCAAGTTTTTATAAAACTTGTAATGGGGGTTTTAAAACCCCCATTACCAGTAGCTTCACTTTAAGTGTTTAAAAACTTGTAAATGAGATTTTAAAACCCCTTTACATGTCTTTATAGCTTAAAGTTGTTTTTATAATGTTAAAATAAAACTTGTAAATGGGATTTTAAAACCCCTTTACATGTTTTAAGTGAAATCACTTGTAAAGGGAATTCTATTTTCCTATTACAAGTAATTTTACTTGTAATTTCTTTTCTAAAACCCGATTTTGCTCATAAAGTGCATTTTTGACATTTTAAACTTGCTATTTGGCCAAAAAATCCCGATTTTGCCTAACATGTTGAAAAAGTGAAATTTTAAACTTGTCATATCCTCCAAAAAACCCGATTTTCATTGTTTCATACATTTTAAACTTGCTATTTGTTCCAAAAAACCCGAATTGCAAGGAAACATGTTTTTTGAGGATTTTTAGCAAATTTTTGTGGAGATTTTTTGGGAGATAGAAGGCGTTTTGGATTCCTCCCTATTTTTATGCATTTTCAAACACCATTCACGCCACATGGAGGTTAAGATTGCTGGTTTTTAGCTTTATAACAGCAAACACATTTTTGCTAAAAACCCACGTTTTTCTTCATTAAAAATGCCATGAATCAGCAATGTTATGAATCGTTTTGGCTTGGTATGCTAAGGTATTGAGGTTAAAAAGAGTCTTGGCCATTTTCCATGCCATTTCTCATGCATTTGCTGCCACGTTTTTCAGTTTTGGGCATTTTTTCAAAAACGTGGCTAGGGTTTTGGAATACGGTTAGTTTCTTTTTAAGAGATATTCTTCTTTATTTCAAAGATTGATCATCTTTTGGAGAGGCATTTTCAGATTGGAGCAAGGTAAGATTTATTTTCTTCTTGTTTCATTTTTCTTGTTTTCTTGTTTTGTTGTTTCTCCTTTCTAGTTGTAAATTTGTAAATGGTTGGTTCTTCCCTAAAATCTGTTTTTATGAGAGGAAATTCCCCATTTTACAAATAAATTTGTAAAGTAAAGTTATTATTCCCCTTTGGAATTTCTCCTTCTTTGCTTGCATTCGGGTTTTAAAAACCCGATTGCAAGTAAGAGGAAAATTAGTGTTCTTCCCTTTTTGGACAAAGACTTAATCTTCTTTGGTCCAAAAATCAAGTTTCAAAATAAGAAAGATGTGTTCTTCCCAAATTTACAAAGAGATTTGCAAGTGTAAAGAGTTCTACCTCTTGATGTGTTCTTCCCAATCATTTGCAAGAGGAATGTTTTGATGTGTTCTTCCCTTTTTGGACAAAGACTTAACCTTCTTTAGTCCAAAAATCAAGCTTCAATGATTAAAAAATCAAGTTCTTCCCATTTTCTTGAAGATGATCTTCTCAAAAAAATTTCATATTCGTTTCCCTCATCCTTACATACCATTTCATCCACTCATTTCACACTTTCATTCATTTTTCCCATTTAAAGTCTACCTGTGGTCAGCCATCCAGAACCCGAAATTGGTCCAAAATGCACTCAAAAAACACTTGAAATTGAGTTTTAAAAGTCTGATTACAAGTGCAAACTTGTAGTTACTCATTACGCATATGAAGTTGCATGTTTGTTCCCACACTTGCAAGTTAATTCTCTTGTTTATCCCACACATGTAATGCAACTTCCAAAACCCGAAATTCACTTGTGAGCCCATTTTTACATCAATTTCTCTCTTCCTTTGTCAGTCTGGTTTGCACACACGATCTACCAAATCAATGGATTAAGGCATGGGCCTTATTTTGCAAGAAGATTTCAAGAATGAAGGATGATACAAAGAAGAGATACAACAACAATTCATGGTTGAGAGCATAGAATGCTTTCAAGACAAAGATGGTCATGACATGAAAAGAGGAAGGCAGCCCGTTCCCTCTTGAAAAGCTAGTACTACCCCAAGCAAGAAGACAAGGATGCAAGTTCCCGTTCCGGTTCAAGGTGTCTTTACCAATCTATAATACTTCAAGTTCTAGCATCCTGAAGTGACATGAAGATCATCACAGACAAAGGATGATGCAGTTAGAGTCGTGTCTTTAGACACATGGAATAATTTTAGTTATGCATTTGTAATTTCGTTTTGACAAGTTACATGTAAAAGTATTTTTTGTAAAATGCAAGTTACACATTACTTGTACTTTTGTAATTACATGTAAGGCAACTACAAGCTGTGTCCAATTAGGACTATAGTTGGAATAAGTCTTAGTTAGTTACAGTAACTCTTAGTTAGTTAATGAAGTCTCAGTTAGTTATTGAATGAGTCTTGGTGGTTGAGAGAATCTCTCAAGTTAGTTAGTATCCTCCCACCTTTTTCTCAAGGCTCCTCTTCTATAAATACTGGAGGAGTCTATTGTAATTTTGATCTTTTGGAAAGCAAGCAAAAACTTTGCCAAATTTACAGCAAGAAGTCTTTGAGCTTATGTATGTGAATTGAAGGTTTTGAAGAATAATAAAGAAGGATTACTCAAGTTTTGAGTCTTTGAGCTACATGTTTGAGTTTGAATCTTTTTATCTCTTTTATGCAAAGTGTTTCTAAAGGAGCTTAGTCCAATCTGATTTGAAGTCTTTGAGCTGCAAGTAGAGAAGATTAATCAAAATAGGAAATCTCTAGAAGGAGCAGCAAGTCTTTGAGTTTGCATCTATTCTTGAGGGAAAATTATTGTTTGATAAGAAATAGCAGCAAGTCTTTGAGCTTGCATTAGTTCTTGTCTTTGTGTTAAAAGAATAAATTATTCCAATCTTTGAGCTGTTGTCTTTTATTCATTGTAAAATTTAGTATAGCAAAGGGTAGATAGGATTTCCAATAGTCAAGTCTTTGAGCTTGATATTGCTGTCCCGTCCCGAAGGAAGTGACGGAAGTCTTTGCGCTTTCAGGAAACTTCATTTCCTTTCTCTTATTTCACTTTAAAGTGGTTACTGCTGTTATTCAATCGCTATCCTTTTCTGTGAAGAGAAAAGGATATTGTCTTTCTTGAAAAAAGAAGAAAGATTGTTGTCCCATCCCATTTTACTTTCCAAGTTGTAGTTAGATAGGGGGAGCCTTCCCTTAATTAGGAGAGTTTTTACTCTTGTGCTGTGGTTGAAACCACAATTTTGTATATTTCCCCAAGTGTACAAAATTTTCAACCAACACATCCATTAATTAATTCATGAAAGAGACCTAGGACTAAATAAATAGATTTATTTAACCCACAAAGAAGAAAAAAAGGATTAAATGAACAAATCATAAAACCCTAGAAATAAGAGGACAAGGAATTAGGTCAAGACAACAAGAAATTAATGTAGGTTCAATCATGATTCTAATTGACAAAGGACCAATGTTGATAAATGATTGAGATTGGTTGACAAAAATCAATGACAAATTGACCAAGATTGACAAGGAGATCAAATTGATAGGCACCAATTGATGAGGAACAATGACTAATTGATCCAAATTGACATGATTGAAAAGGACAAGGATCGATGATGAATCGATCACAAAATGACAAGATTGACAAGTTGATAATCACAAATGATTACTAACAAGCTAAAGATGATTGAAAGATTGACAAGAGGACAAAACCCTAATTCTATCATTGATTATGATTGATGATGTCCAAAATGATGATAAATGAGCACGCACCATGATGCGACAGGATAAGATCGACCAAATCCATGACTGAAGATTGCTATCGACAAGACCTAATTTGAAAGCGATAAAAATGAGGAATGCAGAAGAAGGACTCGATGCTCGTAAATGATAAAGACCAAGTGTGCAACATAGAAGAAATGTTAATGCGACACAAGAACCCTAAAATAAGGCAATGCGCAAATGTTAAAGTATGACTCCACAAGCGTTGACCATTTTTAGACGTCTACATTTTGCCCCTCTTTGAGACAATGTGATTCTAAGCATTGTTTCAAAGAACAATAATGAAAATGCCCCAGACAATAACAGTGACATATGCATGCCCCCTCGAGGAATTGGCTGGAAAAATCCAGAAAAGAGGCTAAGTGATCGATAAGAATGACAAAAGACGATAGGTTTGAACGGATCAAAAATCAAAGGTCGGATGCACAAAGGACAAGCAGTGGAAGGCACAAAAGACCACGACCATCATAAGATGGAGAGCATGCACATCCATCTAGGTACTAGCAAAGATCTATATAGGAGACAAGGAGAAGGAAAAGAGTTCATTTGCACTAGCCAAAGTGGAGGAGTTGTTGCTCAGGAAAAAGGACCCTTGCAGAGAGATGGCAAACATTCCAATGGTGGATCACCTTGAGAAATGTGTATGCACCTACAGATGACCAGACGATGTGAGAGAAATGGTGTGTAGCTCAAAAACCCATATGTTCAATTTCAGGAATTTTGCTTGATTGCGGGACATTGCGGGGCCCACAGGGGAGGGAAAAATACATATCTGCGCCTGTGTTGGTGCATTCTGCGCCTGTGTAAGGTACATAGGCACAACTTGATGCTGCAGAAGTGCAAGACAATGTGCACAAGTGCAATTGTGCACTTATGACTGAACTAGACCAAACGGACTGCCAAGACTGATGGAAGAAATGTTAGTAAGAAGAAATTAGATAGAGGATAGTTAGAGATGAAGGAAAACTTGCTTTCACAAATGTACATAAGTAGGTGAGAACCTTTATTTATTGTAGCAAAGTGGATGCAGAGCATCATGGCATTGAAGGCCAGAGCTGGAACGCAACCCCTTTCACAAAAGACAGACACATCGCACACAAGGAATGAGTGAAGCATCCTAGGGTGCATACATCAAGGGTCGAGGTATGTGCGGCGTTCACAAAGCAAACGTACTTATCACAGACACCCAATGATATAGTTGCCCTAGTTTGTGACAAACATTCCACAAACAACAAACACAACAAAAAAAGGAAAGGGACCATGAACCATCCCGGTCACTCTAAATCACTCAGTGACATCATCGAGCAACATAGGAACATGATCGAAGCCAAAGATAAATCAGTAAAAAGATAAGATGCACAAATTCAACCAAGTCAAACAAACAGTCTGATCGTCATTGTCAAAAGTGGAAAACAAGAATGATCATGCTGTCTGGTTTCAGGGAATGTGGTACCCCGTCGAAGACAAGACACAGTCTGGTTTCGAGTATACCACACCCTGTATAAGACCCATGATAATGTTGCCAAGGACCAATGGTAATGTTGATGCTATTTAGATTGATGTGACAACTGTGATCAGGTTGAATGCTTGCTTGGTCGAACAGTTTATCTGTTAATGCGTGATTTCATTAAAGCACAATGTTTGATTGATTGTCGTTGGATGTATGCTCATCGATCTGTCTATGCACAAAGGGGACCATTTATTGACAAAATGCAAAATGCCAAAGAAATTGTTTTTGGATTTTGATGTTTTTCACTTTGTAGGAATTTTGAGTTGTTTAAACTTTTTTTTTTTCGTTTTTTAGGACTTTATTTGACTTTTTAGGGATTTTTTCAGGACATTATTTGATTTTTAGGGATTTTTTTAGGACATTATATGATTTTTTTTAGGGATTTTTTCAGGACATTATTTGATTTTTAGGGATTTTGCCCCCAGTGTCTAGCAAGGCAAGGAATATGACAGGTGAATAAATAGGCTTTCGAAATGTTGGTGGATAGAGGGAAGACAAAGGCCTTTTATCATGGAGACAATACGGATGTAATTTTCAAGGGCTATTGCATGATAGGACAAGAGACTGGATATGACAATGTAAAGCAGGAACATGGCATGAGGGACATGTCAAGAGGTTTTTGAAATTATGTTTAAATTTTGCATCCTTATGTCAGATCAAGATCAAGGAATGAAAAAGAGTGTATGGATAGTGATAAGATATGGATAGGATAAGCAAGACCAAGAATGGATAAGGGACATGGACTGAAGGTCGGGGTAGGCTAAGGGATAGTGGCAGAAAGTTGCAATAAGCTAGGGAATATGAATGAAAGGTTATAATAAGAAAATGGTTAAAGACCAAAAGCTATGATGGACTAAAAGCTGCAAACAAGATGCATGATGCTCATGACAATCCTCAGCCTTGTCAAGATCAAAGGTGGAAAGGGAAACTGGACATGAGGGACAATAGGATATGAAGGGTAATGACAGGGGTTCGATAGGATAATGGAACAATGAAGGACAAAAGGATATGATAGGATAAAACCTATCCCCAAGTACGATATGCAAGAAGTTCATAGATTACACATGACGCCTGTTTGCTAGGTTTTCATCACAGTACTTGCCCAAGGTGCTTGTTTGCCAGGTTTTCACCAGTGGATGAATTATTTTTGCTTTACTTTTTTTTTTTCTTTTTCTTTTTTTCTCACCTTTTTTTTTTGGATTTTGACATTTTAGTCGAAAATGGACACATGATAGGGGATGGAAGAAGGACTCAAACATCTTTTTGTTTGGATAGTAGCCTTGAAAAAAATGGACCATGACCTTTAAAAGTATGCTCAAAGACGTTGGTAGGATAAGGACATGGAAAAAGAGATGAAATTAAGGCAAGGATTTATGCAAAGGATGGGATCAAAGGGATCGAAGGATGGAAAATATGCATTGGATAATGGATAGGGTATTGGAAGAATTGGGCTTAACTGGATGGAAATGAAGGCAAGATCAACATTGGAACACACCTTGACGGGTGGTGGATTGATGGAGGAAAAATGGATCTCAGATTGTGAGATTTGGATGGAGGAATAGCTTGGGATTTTGGGACATAAGGGCCCAAAATGGATGAAGAAGGTGATGGAGGAACAAATTTGAGAGGGTCGGATGGAGGAATAGTAACTTTGGATGCCAAGTTGGATGTTTCTTTAGGCTTTTGTGCTTCAAGGAGCCGCTTAGGGATCCACATGGTTTTTGATTTTTCATGCTTTTGTGGTTCCTTGGAGTGCATCGCCAACACAAGGGATTTAGGAACCCATATAGATTTTAACTTTTGTTTTTGAGAAATGGGCCTTTGTGACCTTTTGGATTTTTCCTTTTCTTTATAGATCAAATTTTTCTTTGTTTTGACATGTTGATTATATTGGACATGTTGATCCTTGAATACATGTGGATTTCTAGACTTATGACTTTTATACTTGGCATCCAAATTGCTTAGAGGGGGAAAGGAATGCATGGATGGATATGAATGAAATGGAGTTCTTTTTGATGGATGAAATTTACTCAAGGATTTGTGCCTTTTCTGACCTTGCATAGAGGATGAAGGAATATAAGGACCTAAGATGGATGGAAAGTATGATGGGGAAGGTGTATGTTTTGATTTTGATGGAGGGATACCAACATCTTGAGAGTGAGTTGTGTAGACATGACCCTTAACATTTTCTTTCATATTGAGGAGTTCTTTCTTGTGAAGGTCTCCTCCTTTGCCTTTATGAATATCTTGACTCATAGGATACTCTTTTCTTTGGGAAGAAGACGTGAGTCCATTATGAGGTGGATATGATATGAGAGAAATAATGAGATCTTGAAGTGGATCGGATTGCACCAAAGTGGAAGAACCCATTATGCATGTCGAGGGTTCATGAACATCTTGCACTGACACGTTAGAATCATGAGGGGGATTAGGATTGTGTAGTGGACATGGTTCAATGATAGGCTCTTCAAGAGATGGAATGGGAGAAATAATGGGATCATCAAAATAAATGAGATCTTGGAGTGTATATGGAGCATTAAGACAAGGAGATGGAGGAACAAAAGGATCTTATGGAGGATTTAAACGAATAATTTGATCTTGACAAGGAGGAAGATCATTGGAATCCTCTTTAAATTTGCTTTGCTCTGGACTTTTAATGGGATCATCATAAAGGATGGAAAGGATATCTTGATCTTTCTTAGGAAGTGGAATGCCAATGGGATTTGAAAGGACATTTTTTTCATGAAATGGAAGGGGATCGTTTGGGATTGGATGGACTGGGATATCTTGATCTTGCTCAGGGAATGGAGTGTCAATAGGACTTTTGGGATGGACAAGAATAGGGGAATCATTGTGAGTGTCTGGGAACATGGGGTCCTAGTCAACAATTGGATGGGATGATAAGATTTCAGGATCTTGATCTTGATCTTTTTTAAGACACGTTTGTTCATGCTCTAAATTATCCTCTTGACATGGGGTTGGACTTTGGATATGCATGGGGGATTCTGACAAGGGATCAATGTTTTGGCATGAAGAAAATGCACTTTGAACATTTGTGATGGATTCTGGCAAGGAATCAATGCTTGAACATGAGGAAGAGGGACTTCAAACGAGGTCCTCTAAAACAAGTAATGGCAATAAAGTGCATGGTGGCATTGGGTCTTGTATTTCTAAAACATGACAAGGATGTGCATCATGAATTGGATTATCTTGGCAATCAATTATGGATAGCCCTTGAATAATTTCATCCTTGGGTGTATTGTTTGATGAGGACAATATGGAAGGTTCTTGTGAAACTTCTAAAGGTGTAGGGATAGATGGCATTGGAGAGTCAATTTGTTTGTGGGGGGATGAGGCATTGCTAGACATAAGTGTATTATCTTGATCTTCCTCAAAGAACTCACTTGGTAATTTCCTTAAGATCCTTGCAATAAGGCCACCTTTCTTTCGAGGTTTTGACATAGTTGTATCTGGAATTTGAACTTGTTTGGAAAGGAGTTGGTTCTAGTCTGATGTCATGTTTTGATTTCAAACTAGATGTTGATCAAATTGGTTTGACATGTTCAAAATTTGGCTTGGTGCATGTTGCAAGTTTTATTTTTGAATTTGTGATTGTAGTTATTGATACTGAGTTTGTTGTCGATAATTAACAGTTGGTTGGACATATTGTTGAAATTGGACCATTGGTTGTGTCTATTGGAAATGTTGGAACTGTTGAACAATTGGTTGTGATGGTTGAAAATGTGATTGATAGTAAACACCTTCTTGTTCTTGTTGTGGAGGCACATAATGTTGTTGTCTCTTTTCTTGAAATTGTTTCATCATCTCTATTTGTGAGAGGAGAGCTGGTATGTTTGATTGTTCAATAAGAGATTTTACATCAATTGGCTCAAAGTTTGGGTTTGGACCTTGAAATTTTTTAAATGTTTTGGACATTTGGGATCTAATCTTCTCACTGTTTTTCACCTTTTGTTCAATGATCTTTATTTCTCGAGCTAGTTTCTCCTCTAGTTTTTGTATTTGGAGACTTGTTTCATCATAAAAAGTTTGACCAATATTGCCTTGTTGTTGGGTTGGATATAGTTGTGAAAGAGTTTGTTCCTCATGTAATGTTTGAGTTTGAATTTCATGTTGCAGGTTTAGTTGATTCCAGTCAAAAGGTGCATTTTCCCTTGGCGTTGGTGGAACACTCCCATATCCCGGTTTCATGGGTACAAACACTGGCTCATATAATGGAGGTGGTCCAAGTTGAACCATTCCATATTGTGGTAATGATGTGTTTGACGAACCTTAAATTTGTAATGTTTGACTAGGTTGAAACTGTGAGTTTGACACGTTGTCAATGGGTTGATATGTTGGTTCGCCCATCTTCTTAGATTTTGACCTTGTTTCAACAGGCATGTCACTATGCAAATGCAATATTTTTGGGATTTTTTTAATTTTAAAAGGATGATGTATGATATGCAACTAAATGAAACCTAAATAGATGAAAATGTAATCTATGGCAAGAATGCAATCTATGTTTTTGTTGTTTTTCAAGATTTGGACAAACTTTTTGGAATGCAAACCTAAAGACTCATCCTTGGGAAGTTGAAATGAAGCCAAGACCTTAAAGGACAAAGGACCAAATGACAATAGGAAAAATTGACAATGTCTCACCTATATGCTTGGATACTAAGCTAGGTTTGACAAAAATGATATTAATGAAAGGACAAATTTTGGACAAGGTCAAGACTCCCTAACAACAACTTAGGGTATCATCCAAAGTTTTGATTTTTTAAGTTTGACAAACTAAATTTTTGAGACTAAATGCAAGAAGACAATGATTATGACAATGACTTGGGATATGACATGAAAATGATCTAAGGATATGATATGACAAGATGAAGTCAAGACAAGATGACAATACAATGATAAGGATATGCGAAGACCAATGACTTGGAATAGGCAAAATGCAACCTAGGCAAGACCTAATTTTAGCATGACAAGGATAATGCACGAATGTCACCTAAATGGAAATCTAGCTTGGATATGACAATGAAATGCAAACTTAGGGAAATGATTTTGAACCTAAGTGCAAAATGAGGACGCTTGCAATGAAAAGGACTAAAATGAAGGGAGATGACAATATGTCCTAGGACCTAAGTTGGACTATGCAAAACCTAGCCTAAAGTGACATGAATTTTGAAACAAAGATATTCAATGTTTTGACAAGCCATGTTCAAATATTGGATGAATACTTGGACAAATTTGGACTTTTGTTTGGATTTTGTTTTGAATTGAAGGTTGTTGATTTTGAAAACCCAAGTTGATTATGAGCACTTTTGAAAGTTTTTTTTTGATTTAACTTTTGACAATCACGGAAGACAAAATGTTTGTTTGACTTTAACTCAAGCACATTCACAACAAATCCTATGGCTGGTTGTTGGGAAAAATGGTGTCTCAACCTTGCATTTATGCGAGGTTACTATTTATAGTAAGTTTTCATTTGAGCACGAAATGGTGCGAAACTCTCCCTAAATCTTCTGGTTGGTTAGATAAGCATTCCGGTAAAGTTGCGTCGCAAGGTCACAGCTAGTTTTGAAGATATTAATGTTTTCATCTTGGAGGGGTGCAATAAAATATTTAAACTTAATTTTGGGGACTTTAGAGGCTCCAAAACGCCCTAAAAAGTGGCCGTAACCGGCGAAGCAAGTTACAAGGGGATAGAGAACTTCGCGAGCTTTCTGGCGCTTCAAACGGTTCGTCAATCGGACACCCGGTTCTCAAGTTATGGCCTCCGGAAGTTTGTACTCCTGAAATAGGAAAAATAATTTGTATCGGATACATAAATGAGCTGTAAAAGGGAGCGAAAAGTGTTGATGTGTGCTTTAACATGTCATAGGGCATCTAGAAGGGAGATAAGGTCGGCTACACCTTATTGGGTGGTTTTAGCCCATGGTTTTGTAATACCGTTTGATGGTTTCTTGTATTGTATCTCTTATTTATGAGGTGTGTGAGATAGAGGTTGTGGGTAAGAGTCTTATGGCTATTGAGTTGCCTCTGAATCTCTGATTAGTGGTACTCCTGCAAAGAGCTTGCTCTGTAAGTATGTTGTAATCTATTTTTGATTGCTGAATAAAATATTGAGCTGCTTTTGGAGGGTGGGGTTTTTCTCCCGAAAGGGTTTTCCCCACGTAAATCATTGTGTTGTGGTATGATTGCTATTATATCTATTTCTATTTTCTGTAACTGTTGTAATGATCTGAAAAAGTTTTGCATTACCCTCCTCTCAAGGTTAGTGTAGGAAGTTGTTTCCACTAAACTTCCTTACACTGGTAAGGGCAATATCTATTGAATCCTCTAACCATAAAATACAACACTCAGCCAGATAGCTAGATGCTTGGTAGCACTAGCTCCCCCTTATAGTGCACTCACTTCTCGAGCATACCAAGCTTCGAGTTCAAGGGGCATCACTTCCCAAGAACTTGCTATCTCTAACTGAGGAGTACATGAGAGGTGTCTTCGGCATGCGCATATCACAACGCTTGAGCCAATAGATAGAAGGATTTTGGCATCTAAAAATAAGATATTCTAGTAAGGGCATCCATTCGGGTGGGTATTGATCCGACGAATAAATCGTCGCAATACCATTCCAGCACCCGTTGTCTACAACTTTTGCTGCATCCATAGTTATTTAGAGTGGTTTGGAAGAGCTTGGCTTTAGCCTGTCACCACTTTGGGTCATTCCCTCTCACCAATGCCTGTGCGAAGTGCCAGGCAAATCGGGAGGCAGGCCCAATTCTAAGGGTTAAAACATGCAATCAAATTAAAAATAGACAAAGCATGCATGGTGTTCATTAACCTTTAAGAAATGAAATGTGCAACTACTTTAAAAATCGCAAGCAATATGTTTTAATGAGAGTCTTTGACTGCATCCTGCATAAGATTCGTTAGTAGTTGCACTTTTAGTCTTCGTCACACGTAACGCCAAGATGATGCACAGAGAGTTAGTACCAAAGAAAAACCAGAATGCAAGAAATAGAAGGAAAACAAACAAATTTGCAAGTAAAAACAACTAATTTCACCTCTGTTTCTGGCCTTGCATAGGCGCAGAATGCCTCAACACAGGCGCAAAAAACTCAAACACAGGTGCAAAAAATGTCAACATAGGCGCAGAAGTGTCCAGAAAGCTCCAAGTCACCCTGTTTCTTGAGTTTTTCACCTACAAACAGCTCAAAAGCACTCAAAACATGGTTAAGGGGTTAGTTCACATTGGGTTCACTAGAAAAGTAGATCAAGAAATTGAAAATCATCAAAACAATAGCAATTAGGACAACCACAAAACCTAAAGCTGCTATGAAAGCAATCCTAATCCAATCAATGAAGACATAAAGACAAGATATTCAAATCAAATGAAATCGAAACAAACTGACGCAGATATCTCCTTCATGTGGCTCCATTGTTCTTCTTTCACCTTCAAAGTGGAAAGCAAGTTGTTGAGAGATGACATTTGCAGCATAAGGTTACTCAAAAATGTGATTGATTTCCCCTTTCATTGAAGAAACTCATCCAATTTATAAACAAAATGGAGAGAGGACACGATTAGCATGAAGAGATTTGAAAGGAAATTCAAATCAAGAATGACAAAATTATGACAAATGTATGACAATTTCTATGCAAGGTGTATGACAAATTATGACAAGATTGAAATGCCATTCCCATGACAAAAGGGAAGAGAGAAAATAGCCTCCATGATTGCAACAAATGGAACCATAAACATAGGAGAAAATGAGGGAATGAAATTAGGGGAAATATTAGAAAAAAATTAAAGAAAATAGGAGAAATAGAAATTAGGAATTAGGAGAAATTAACAAATTAGAAAATTGAGGAAAAAGATGAAATAGAAATTAGGTGAATTAATTAATAGGTTTTCATCCATTAATTAATTCATGAAAGAGACCTAGGACTAAATAAATAGATTTATTTAACCCACAAAGAAGAAAAAAAGGATTAAATGAACAAATCATAAAACCCTAGAAATAAGAGGACAAGGAATTAGGTCAAGACAACAAGAAATTAATGTAGGTTCGATCATGATTCTAATTGACAAAGGACCAATGTTGATAAATGATTGAGATTGGTTGACAAAAATCAATGACAAATTGACCAAGATTGACAAGGAGATCAAATTGATAGGTGCCAATTGACGAGGAACAATGAATAATTGATCCAAATTGACATGATTGAAAAGGACAAGGATCAATGATGAATCGATCGCAAAATGACAAGATTGACAAGTTGATAATCACAAATGATTACTAACAAGCTAAAGATGATTGAAAGATTGACAAGAGGACAAAACCCTAATTCTATCATCGATTAGGATTGACGATGTCCAAAATGATGATAAATGAGCACGCACCATGATGCGACAGGATAAGATCGACCAAAATCATGACTGAAGATTGCTATCGACAAGACCTAATTTGAAAGCGATAAAAATGAGGAATGCAGAAGAAGGACTCGATGCTCGCAAATGATAAAGACCAAGTGCGCAACATAGAAGAAATGTTAATGCGATACAAGAACCCTAAAACAAGGCAATGCGCAAATGTTAAAGTATGACTCCACAAGCATTGACCATTTTTAGATGTCTACAGATATATCTAAGAATTTGATATTACATTCTAAAACCAAACATGTTTCTATCAAACTGAATTTTCTAAGGGAAAATGTTGAAGCAAAAGAAATAAAACTAGTTTATGTGACTAATAAAGAGTAGATTGCAAATATCTTTACTAAACCTCTGCCTAAGGAGACTTTTGAATATCTCAGAGATCAGCTTGGGGTCATACCCCCATCGGTAGAGACTTAGGAAGTTGATGATTGTCATCAACCGACAAAATTAACAGAGAAATCTTTTATTCCGGTTTTGATGGGAAGCTACTTCTCAGGGGGAGTAGTTGGCATACTAAATTGATTGTATATGAACTTGGTTTTGTTCTAACTTTAGCATTTGATGTCAAAGGGGGAGAGATTGGTATGGAAAAAATTTGAAAACACAAGGAAAACACATGTTGCTCCCATGGGGAGAGATTGTTGTTTGGGAGAGATTATTACTCTCTGTATCTGTATTTTGATTTCTGGTTATGATCTCTTTTTGGAGATTGTTGGTTTTTGGTATTTGGCATTTCTGTTTTGGCACTTTGATGGTTTTTCCATCTTGTGTTGCCATCAATGCCAAAGGGGGAGATTGTTGGTATTTTGGTATGGTTTTGTCATTGATGTCAACACCTACTAAACACTTATCAACTTTGGCACTTTGGAGAATCAACAACATTCACTGGCAAGCAAGTGACTCATGCACAGTCACCGGTATCTGGTACACCGACAAGATATAATGATCACCGACACTTGGAATGATATGGAAAACACATGGTAATGTTGAAGACATCATTTGGACATCTTGTCTTGGAGAATTGTTTTTTGGTATATTCATATTTGCATATTTGCTGTTACCGGCAAATAGGTCCAGGGTTACACCGACATGTTTATCTTTTCCAGATCAACATGACACGCTATGAAGATGATTAATTATTATTGTAAATGCATTAAGCCGACATGTTGAATCAGTTATTGCATCAGATATTGTATTGTTTGTAAAATGTTTTTATTGTAATATCTTGTAGAGCCGACCTACTAAAATTGGTCTTAGGTTATGGTATAAATGTAAGATCTTATTTGTAAGATCAAGTGTGGGATGTGAAAAAGGATTGTGTGAAGGTATATGCGAGAATAAGCAGAGCTATACACGTAGACATCATTTGAAGATTGAAGGAGGGTTTTTTTGAAGACAATCAGAACTACACCGGTACTGAATCCAACATATAAAGATACTATTTTGTGCAGTACATTCTTATTGGATTTAACCATCCAACTGTAGTCAATGTGACTCCCATTTTGTGATTGAGCAGTGAGTTCTAAGCGCTTGGCCTTTCTGCATGTGCAGACCCCATTTATGTACACTTACTATCTGTAGTAGTATCATCTGATTGTGGGTAAGGTTTCCCATCGTGGTTTTTTCCCTTACAGGGTTTCCACATACAAATATTGGTGTTATGTGTTGTGGATGACTTTGTCTTTATGTTTCATGTACTAATCCTTACCGGTATAGAAATTAACTTTTAAAACTGTCTACCGGCATATTAAATTGGTTTACCGGTATTAAGCATTAAGTTGGTTAAGTTGTTTTTGGTTTGAATTTATTAGATAACTGATTCACCCCTCCTCTCAATTGTCTTCGGGACCTAATAAACTTAGATCCTTTATCCCTGAATTGCATCCAGTGAGCCCGAGCCCTGATCATGGCCCCTCTGATCTTAGTTTGTTGGTGATTCTTGAGATTATCCGTAGCTAGGGCTACTTTTTGAGATAGTTCAACATTGCAGGGATTGTCTTGGATCTCTGCCTCACATAGGTGAAGGTTGTCAGATAGTGCTTTCTCCTTCCACCTATAATCCTTAGCTTTCTTTTGTCCTATGGTTTGCAGAAGCACCTACCAACTATTGACATTCTGATTCCATCTGTCAACACTAGAGTTCAGCTTTTTATTACTCTTGTTAAACAACCTAACAATCTTTACTGCACTCAAAACATCTGGGTCTTTTAAAAGATTGGAGTTTAGGAAGAATTTGTCTTTTACAAGTCCTTGTCTCTTAGAGGAGTCTCTGAGCCTAATCTGCAAGATGATAGGATGATGGTCTGATAATGAGGTCAGATAAACTATCACTGAATTGCCATTCTTGTCAAGGTCAAAGGAGAAGTTCTCTCTGTCAGCATAGAATCTGTCCAGCCTACAATAGATCCTATGTTTTCCTTTCTGATAGTTACACCAAGTGTACCAAATTTCTGTGTTTACCTTCTTATTGCAAAACAGGGGGTCAAAAAGTTTCTTCTGGCTTTTCATTCTCTCCCAGTGTAATTTCTCCGTTCTTTTCCATTCCATAGGGACACCTCCACTTTTATCTTCACGAGCTTCGATCATGTTGAATTCACCCCTGACAATCCATGGTATATCTGGCAAGGCAATAATCCAATCCCACAACTCAGTTCTCTCCCTGTAATCATTGGAGGCATATACTAAACAAATGTCGAATATGGTACCATTGTAGTCTAAAGAGGCCCACACCACTCTGTTACATGATGAACATCCTTGGTTCACTATGTGCTCCTTCCATTTGGGGTTGATAAGTATCCCAACACCTCCTCTACCTCTATCATGGTTTGAGAAAACCTTGATAGAGTCTTTCCATATAAACTCTAGGTTGACTTCCAAGGTAAACTTGACAACCTTGAGTTCTTGAAACATAACAAAGTCTGTGTTCTTATGTTGATTGAAAAACTTCCTGACAATCTGCTTCCTGTCTGGAGACTCTAGACCCCTAATGTTCCAAGAGATGCACTTCATCTTAACAAGGTGTATTATTTTTATTCTTTGGATGCCTTAAACTTGTTGAAGCATCTAGGGAGATCTTTCTTCTCCTCATTATTCCTTCTATTACTGGAACCCTTGTTTTTATATCCCAGAGGTCTACCTCTTCTTCTTCTAGGAAGTGCCTCAGAGTTCTCGTTATCCACTGTCCATTCTCCTTCTTCCCTCGTGCACTCCTCAATCTGATCCTCATCCTCAACCTCAGATGCCTTCCTATTGTCACCTTGACTAGGGATTTCCCAGGTCTCAGAACAGGGATTGAATGCCTTCAACCTATCTAGAGGGTCTAAGTTAACTATTTCACTAGCTAAGAATTTAGCTTCACTAGCCTTAGGGTTAGAAACAATGACCTTGATGACATAAGAGTCCTCTAATTCAACAAACTTCTTAGCGGGAAGGACATCGATCATGTCAGGGGTGGGTTCAGCAAGGGAGGAAGGATCTAGCATGAAGTTCAAGAAATTTGATGAGTCAGCCTCAAAGGAGACATCCATATCTACCGGGCTTCTATGGGGAGCTTCATTCACCATCCCAGACCATTTGCCTCCCTTACCCAACTCACCATTCACACCATCTCTTTCTTCAGGATTCTGGTTCCCAAGGTTGTTCAAAATAGAGGCTAAATTTGAGAATTTCACCTCTGGGGGAACCTCTTGCACATCGTCATCCATGGCAATATTAAATTGCTATCCACAGATATTTTATTTATAGCATAATTTGAGGTATTGGGTATATTCGCCCTTATTTTTTCCAGGGCTAACTGTTGAGCATTTTTCCTCCTTCTTTTCTTAGGGTTTTTCCCCACAACTTGAAACCCATCCTGTGAAATTTCATTCATTTGTTTTAGAGTGTCTGAAAACGCAGAGTGAGGTGTGGGGTCAACTTCAGAATTACCTGAGTTGAAGTTTTTATCAGGCTCCTGGGGTTTAGAGTTTTCCCCGGTTAAAAGTGTAAAGCGGAAAATCGCAATTGAACCCTAGTTGCTCTCCCCTCTTCCAACTCCAAGGAGAGAGAAGGGAGATTCACTAGGGTTGATGGTTTTCACTTAGGGGAGAGACTTTACATTCAAAAGAGGGGTTGAAACCCACAAGATCCAATCCCACACAATGCAAGATTGGATGCTAAATGCGTTTCAAGGGTTAAGACAGCAAGGCTACCCTCTTTTGTAAAGAATGTTGATAGAAGAATTAAGCTAGGAATGCATAGAAAGTGACAAAGATTCGCTTATAAACTGAGATAGGGATATAGGATGAAGCTGCAGACCTGGAATTAGCAGTAAAATGTCGATACGGCGCTGTCCTGCAAATTTGAGCAAAAGTTGTCGGGACGATGGTGCCCGAGCGCCACGGTCCTCCGAAAAATCCACGAAACGAAGGGGGATCTGTTCGTCTCTGCACAAGGATTCCAGATCTTCAATTTCAGCCGCGTACCTGCAACCTACACATAGAAAAGCGAAGACGATTGGGGGGTTAGGGATTAGGGGTTTGCCTTTAGGTCAAACCCCGGTTTTGGAATTAACCAAGAAATGAGCAAGTGCTATAAATGTTTGTAATGTAAAACAAGTACTAATACCTTGTTGTAAGGATGTTTGTATCCTTATATGCGAAGGTATAGATGTTGTATGTTGTATGTAGCATGTAGTAAGTGATCTCCTCTTCAATGGTTGAATCCTTGTCTTGAATGCAACACTTGGCCTTGAATGGAGACTTGAAATGATCAATTGCTTGAAGGAATGCTTGAATGCTTGAATGCTTGAGTATAGTTTCCACGCCTTTTCCATCATGTCGAATGAAAGAGGAAAATGTAGTTTATATACTTGTCATTTAGGGCTGATAGACTGATTTTCCCGACCTTAGGCCGACCAGGAAAGATAATTTTCCAATTTGCAAACATAAAGAACCGAAGTCCAAAAGAGACCGGGCCCAAAATAGGACCCAGGGACCAGGGCGCTGGGCGCCATGGTCCTGGGGGACCAGGGCACTGGGCGCTCTGGTCCCACCTCCCGGGACAGCAGGGTGCAAAGGAGGTTCAAGCCAGGGTGCAAGAAAATGTAGTTTTCAGTGTCATAATCAGGTTTCGGGGTCTCCATTCAGGTTGCATGTTGCGTCACCATCGTGAAGACCGAAATGCAGTCGAAATTGCAAGTGTCGCAATTTTAGGATGCTACAAAAAGATTATTGGTTTTTTACTAAAGGCATTAAGACTTTCCATGTTCGGGATATGCTTCGCATGAACATGGGGCGGGTTCTTAGATTGATTTCAGGGGTTTTCCGCTCCCTTGAGTTTATTAATAATTGGGCAATTCTTATGAATGTGTCCCTCTTTTCTGCAGAGAAAGCAATCATTCACCCTGCCAAGGACTTCAATAGGGCATATTACAGTTTCAGATTCTAGGTTAATGTTAATCGTTTTGGGGAAATCACATCCTAGGTTGATTGAAATCAATACCCTAGTGTCCAAATGAGGAATTAGAGAGGTTGAGTTATCCACCCGGATAGCCTTTCCTATTGGTTCAACAATTTGAGGTATAAATCTCCACAACAATGGAGGTACATTTCAAATTAAAACCCATCTAGGGCACAAAAGTGCGAGTATTTCCTCATTAACCGCTTCTGGCGACCATTCGAGGGCACAAAATGTGCATTTTCTAACAGTCCAGTATTGTTTATTAAGCACCTCTCTTTGCATTTTATGATCCTTAAAAAAGATTACAAACAAATTTTTTTGAATGAGTCTACAAAATGAAACCAGATAACCTAGTTTAATATTCCAAACATTTCTAATCCAATCATCAAGAAATTTACGCGCAAGACATTTATCTACATCTACAGTCGCAAAGAAAATTGCTGTATCTTTAAGCCTATTCTTTTCCATGTTAATTTCTTTGCACATTAACACATTAGGGGAAATGGAGATGGAATCCTGAGCACAATGAGGGCCCTTACCTTCTCCATGGGGCTGCCATTAAAATTACTAACAAACCTCGCACCTTCAGCGACTAGTAGAGAGGAAAGGTTAACCACATCTTTGAAGGATTTTGGTTTTAATAGCACTCCTTCATTAGGTTTTCCGGTGCCTCCAGAAGAGCTCTCCATCGGTTCGTATTAACTTTAATTAGAGAAGCTTTGCACACATAGCAACTCCCTACCTCTTGAAAATCCTTATCCTTCTGAAATTTTCTTTGTTTCTACTATTTCCACCAATAAATAAGAGAGTGGTGTTTTGTATTTGGTGCCCTGCCTCTTGAAAATCTTAATCCTTCTGAACCAAGATTCACCATAAATTTTATTTGTTTCTACTATTTTTGGAGGCAACAGTTTGATATTCAACAACATTTTATTTGGAGACCGTACTTAGATTGCCCCGGTTGGGTGGATGATGCAGTGCACTTGCCTTTCTACTGACAACAGAGATATCTGATCAGTCAGACATTCGAGATGCAATGGATTATTGAGATGTCTCTTCCAGGACGGGTACTGAGACTGTTTGGGGAGGTACATGTTACACCGGTGGTTACTGCTTATTTTGCTCGTGTATCTCCGGAGGTATCTGATTGGGGGGTATGTATACAACTACATGTTGCTTCTGCTGAGTTTGATTCTCTTCAACTATTACTTTGGGATTGGGGTAGAGGTGCAACATATCCAAGGACTACGCTGGAGTATGATGCATGGTGGGCCAAACATAAGCCTATTCCACTTATTGATCCTACTGTTCCGATTATAGCACACCAGATTTGACATCCTAGACAATGCCTAAGGATAGACATGGAGGAGAGAGTCAGAGGAGTAGAGGGGGGTGGATTAGCTAAGGGGGGAGATGTGGGAGGTGGAGGAGCTAAGGAGGGAGAGGAAGAGGGAGGAGATGAGGACATAAACATTGGTGGAGACACCGAGTCTACTAGCAGTGAAGATGACGATGATTCTTTAGGGTCATCGTGTAGTGAGGATGGTGATGATGATGCTGATGATGATGATATTGATATGCCAGAGTTGGAGGACATGCCTGCTATAGAGGGTGGGTGAGGATAGGTGGGTGATAGGGATGATGATGATCCGCAGACTCTCAGAGCACAGGTTCAGAGTCTAGAGGAGGATGTTGCTAGACGAGATGTCGAGTGAGAGGCTTACCGTATAGAATACGATGCTTTAGAGGCTGAGGGATCATCTCCAGAGGCAGAGAGATGAGGTATTTAGGAGATCTCAAATCACCATGGATGCATATGATTAGCTATTCGGACTAGTGACAGAGGCACGTAGCTAGGCAGATAGACATTTTGTTGCTGCACATGAGGCTATTTATTATCGACAGGCTTATGAGAGAGCTATCCCTGAGGGTCAGAGAGAGCCTAGTTTTAGTGCCTTTATGGGGAGGAGATCGAGTCAATCTACTTCTTGATGGACTAGCAGTGGTGGTGTTATGGGACCACCTCTACATCTTGGGGCAGGATCTAGTGGGTAGGACCCAGCTGCTGACAAAGGCAGTGTTAGTTGAGGTATTTTGATCATGTTATCTGAGCCTTCAGGCTTGTTTATTGTATTGATACACATTATCATTTTTGAGTTATATACATGATATGCAGTGCTTTGGCGGCAATCTATTATGATTTGCTTTCCATGTATGCTTATATGATGCTATGAGTTATATGATGTATATCTATTTGATTCTATATAATTCATGAATGCAATGGTTACTACATTATTTATCAATGATGCTTTATGAATGCAATGAGTACTATATGTATGCATTTTCGACTGATGTTTATGAATGCAATTTGAAACTATATGGAACCATTTTTGTTTTATATGGATGCATTTTTGTTTTTTGTATGATAATGACAAAATATACCTTGAGGAAATGTTAGTAAGATTAAAGAAATAAGAGATTGATGAAAGAATAATATTAGAAAAGAATATGATTTAGACAGAAGATGGGAAATCAACAAACTATAAAGAAACATATGAGATGAGAATGAGATTGAATGAATCACGAACCCGTGTCATTTATTTTATTGTGCAATATATATTCATCACTAAGCCTTATTATTGAACAATGAAGCTTAGCACTTCAAGGTATAAGGAACCAAAATGTAAAGATATCTCATTGAAGAAATAAACACATAGCAGACAAGGAGTGAACCCCTTCATTCTAGGAAATACACTAGGGGTCAAGGTATGTGTGGCATTCAATAGCTGAATGCTCCTATCATAGACACCCACTAGAGAAATTTCCTTAGAAATTCATTGGTTCACACCATAAACAACAAACAAAGAAAAAGACAATGCCCATCATGGCTCCTCTAGTCACTTGTGGACATCCTTGAGTAGCATAGGAACATAATCTATCACCAAATGATAAAAGATAAAGACTGATCCGGACAAAATTAAGCAACTATATTGACCTTGTGCCTTCGTTCTTAGTTGCTTGATGTGATGGTTGATAATGTCTTATCTCAAAAAGTTGTGGACCCCATTTAAGACCGATCTGTCTTATTTCGAGTGTATCCTCTTCTGTTTAAGACAAGATAATGATCACTTGATATGGATATGATACGATTGATAAGACAGTTCGATTAGTTGATTGCAAATGTTTGATTGGATAGTCATATCCTTTATTAACTTTGTGCAAAGCGTTTGTTGGATATCTGCTAGGGTATTTGTTTCTCGCAAGACATTTTATTGCAAGTTTTTTGATTGATTGATTTTTTATTTTTAGTTCTTTTCCAAGAGCTTTTTCGATGTTTTTGGATTATGTGGATTGATATTTGAATGGTTTTGGTTTTTTCGAGAGATTTTCTAGATGTTTTTGGTATTTTCAAAGGACATTATGTGAATGTTTTTGGTATTTTCACTACCCTTTCCAATGTTTTTGGTATTTTTAAAATTTTCACATATTTGAATGTTTTTGATTGATTTTTTCAGGACTTTTTACGGATGTTTTTTGTATTTTCACATTTTCCATTGTTTTGAATTTTATGTTTTTCACTATTTTTGGATTTTTAAGTTTTTTCATTGTTTTTGGATTTTTAAGTTTTTCACTGTTTTTGGATTTTTAAGTTATGCCCCTAGTGTGCAAATCTGTATGACATGATGATTTGTGAAATGCATGCAGAGACAATGAATTTTGGACATGACCTATGTTAATGCAAGATGCATGATGAAGATGTCTTTCCTATTTGAACAAGGTCGACTGTGTTTGTTTGACATTTTGTAATAGACCAATTGAAATTGGAGGTTCAAAACATTTCATAGATAAGAGGTCAATCAATCCCTAAGGTCCCTTGGAACATACAAATCAACACACTTAGTGATTAGGATTTACAAATGGAGACGCGGAAAACTTCCCCATTGGTTCTTAAAACTTTGATCTTCTTTTGCCCATGTGTGTGCAGATGAGTTAATTCCCTCTCTTGTATTCACTAAAGATCCTTAGCATCCTATATGACTAGCTACATGGATTATCCTAACTTCAAAAGCATCCCAAATAGAGCCTCGCTGCCAGCAAGCTTTTAGAGCTCCGACGAGGTTATAGACTGTAATTGCTCAAATATTGCTCCATTGCCAGGAGGCATTCATAGCCCTGATGGAGTTACTTGCATGTTCCCATAGTCCAACTTTTTGTCACACTTTGTATGCATGATATTTCAGTCATATATCATTGCTCTTTTGCCTTGAGATGGATATTTGGCATAGCTCTTTTTCTTTTATTATTTTCTTGCCTTGACTATGTAAGTAATGAAACCTACTTGGGTGTGACAATTACATCAATGCTGAAGTAGAATTTTAGATTTTTCACTAGTCATATGATCAACCAGGTGTCTAGAATGAATTAGAGATTTTGTTATTGTGTTTGAGATATAGCAATTGATAGATTTTGGGTTAACAAGTCTCAAATAGTGAAATCACTACCCAACCATAAGTAAAGCATCATCACAGGGAAAATGTTGATAATGAATGACCTTATAACCTCAAAGACTTCATGTCCGAATATCTAAGAAAGTAAATGACCCTTGTTTCTCTTAAATTCAAACGAATGAGAAACTTGGACAGTTGTCTTGTTTTATTGGTGCTACTATATGAAATTAAATATGATGTGCTTAGAAAGAAACTATATGTAATGCAGTGCTTTGAATAAAATGATATGCAATGCAGAAACTAAAACCTAAACTAACCTAACCCTTAGGTATAATATCATTTAAGGTGCATGCTATTCATAGGGTCAGAGAGTGGATCTCCCTCCATGGTAGCCAAATTATATGCTCCATTGCCTTTAACCCTTGTTACGATAAAAGGACTTAGCCAGTTAGGTTCAAACTTCCCTAGCTTTTCTCGTTCCGCTAGGTTCCTTTGGTTCTCTTTGAGAACTAGATCTCCCACTTCAAAAGTTTGTGGGTAGACTCATTTATTATAACTCCATCTTAGTCTGTTTTGATAACCTTGCATATGATTGAAAGCTATTTGTTTCTTTTCATCAAGCGTCTCTAGCTCTTGTAATCTTGCCACCCGATAGTCTTCCTCTGATATGATGTTTTGTAAGGAGACTCTTAGAGATGGTATTTCTATTTCTATAGAGAGTATTGCTTCTATACCATAGACCAAGGAATATGGTGTTTCTCCTGTAGGGGTGCGTACTCCTATTCTGTAAGTCCAAAGAGAAAGATTTAACTGGAGATGCCAGTCCCGTCTGATGTCAGTGACAAATTTCTTAAGGATCTTCAATATTGTCTTATTGGTTGCCTCTGCTTGTTCATTGCTTTGCGGATAATATGGTGTTGCAAATCTCTATTGTATTTGAAATTTGTCACACAATTCTTTCACTTCTTGATTTTTGAATGGACGTCCATTATCTATTATGAAGCACATTGGAATCCCGTATCTATAGATAATGTAACTGAGCATGAATTTTTCTATTTGCTTTCCAGTGGTGTATGTAAGAGGAATTGCCTCGACCCATTTGGTAAAGTACTCAGTAGCTGTTAAGATGAACTTATACCCATTGGAAGAAGTAGGATTGATTTTACCCACTAAATCTAATCCCCATTATGAAAATGGCCATGGTGATGTAATAGGTTGAAGATCTTGTGCTAGTGCATGAATGAGATCTCCATGCATTTGACATTGCTTGTATTTTTGCACATATTTATAGGTGTCTTTTCCATAGTTGGCCAGTTATAGCCTTTTCTTAGCAATTTCTTTGACAATGGTGGACCACTTTGATGCGCCCCACAAATTCCATCATGGACTTCCTTTAGAGCAAGTTGTGCTTCATGTTCATCAAGACATCGGAGAAGAGTTCCATTGAAGCCCTTTCTATACAATGTATTAGCTATAATAGTGTGTCTAGATGCCTGACAAATAAGAGTCTTCTTTTGATTTCTGGACAGATTCAGTGACATGTACTGAGTGTGTAAATATGCATATATTTCATTGTACCAAGGGGATTCTAGACCCACAATTGTACATACGTATTCTGTTGAGGGATTTTCATATGCCAGTATCATTAACTATTCTATAATAAACTCAAACTAAGTTTCATTATTAGGCATATTTATAAGAGACCCTATTGTAGCCATGGTGTTAGTTGCCTTGTTCTGTATCCTAGGAATTTGTTCGAAATTGATTTTGCTGAAATGCTCTTTGTAATCTTCTACCATTTTTTTAGAAGGTAGCATCTTATCATCTTTAGTGTTGTAGTCATCATTAACTTATCTTACAATCAGTTGCAAGTCACCATAAACCTGTAATTATTTTATTCTCCACTGCACAACTGTACGAAGTCCTATGAGGAGAGCTTCATATTCGGCTATATTGTTTGTACATGGAAAACTTATCTTAAATGACTTAGGGATAGAATCACCTTGAGGGATGATGAACAAAATCCGTGCTCTAGATCCATGACTTGTATATGACCCATCAAAGTATATTCCACATTATAGATGATGCCAATGTAAATACTGATTCGTCTAGATATTCTATGATTAATGTGTGACTTTCTTGTAATAGAGACTCTGCTAACTCATCTGCTATAATTTGTCCTTTGATGGCCTTTCTGTCCATGTACTCTATATCAAAATCACTCAGGATCATGACCCACTTAGCCAATCTCTTGGTCAATGTCGCTCTACTTAACAGATGTTTGAGTGGATCAAAGCGCGCAGTGAGTTGCACCTTATAGTTAGCATGTGATGTCTAAGCTTTTGAGATGCAAAGATTATGGCTAAACATGCTCGTTCTATAGGAGTGTAATTAAGCTCATAACCGTTCGAGGTTCTACTTATATAGTAGATAGTTCTTTCTTTCCCTTGTTCATCATGCTATGCCAACAAAGCTCCTAGAGATGAGTTTGTCATCGATATATATGTTGGAATTTTGATGATGTTTGCACTTAGTTGTGATTGTCATTGATGGACACACACTTATTTTCTATATGAGTTATTCTCAACTGGTAGTATGTGATGTATTGTTCAAACTGGTATTATATGTCAATGTATGCATAGTATTTGTTTGTAGAAGACTATCGGTGTTTGCAGAAGTAGCTTACCGATCAAAGCATGACTGAGGACCTCAAGCGGTATGAGAACCCCAAGTGATAGTCATTCTTTTTAAGATCGGAATGTAAACCAATAATCGGTATACTTTTTTTTGTTAACCGACAAACTTGTAAAGTGTGATGAGTTATCATCCACCGACATCGATGCGGTGATTCTATACCGTGTTACAATTGTGTCTAGATGCATTGTACCCAGGAAATTGTAATCTAATCTCATTGGACCAACATGAAATCAGATTCCTATATGAGGACATCATGTCTAGGGTTTTGTGTGAGTTGTGTAAGAAGATTAGGTCTTTGCAAAAAAGATATCTTGCGACAGAGATTGAACGTGCGAAGGACAAAAGACTGAAGTAATGTTGTAATGCATTAACAAAGAGAAATCAAGGATCTAACTAAGCATTTTGTGCTACTTTGTAGATCACTTACTTGTTGATTACTAATCTCTTCGACAAGTTAGAAACCCTTAATCGGGTATGTTGGCATTTCAGTAGAAAGAAAGATTGATATTCATTTAAGGATATTGAGAAGGTTGTTGGAGATTATTTGATATAACTGAAGAAGGATGATAACTATCTTTATAACATTATTTTGTCATTGATGTCAAGAAATTGATTATCTGATTTAGTATGATGTTGCCATATCTTGAGAAGATTGATTTGAAGAGAATTAAGATGTCGGTAAAAGACATAGAAAGAATATGATGAATAAGAAGAGGAATAAGATATTCAATGGGCAACTATTACTGAGTTAGACAAGGATGAGATCATGATGTTTAGATTGTTTTGATATCCTACATATGTTGTTGATTATAAGGTTAATACTATACTATGTCACCGAGCAAAGAACCTAGTTGGTAAACCCTAAGGAACCTAGTCGGTAAACCCTAAGGTTATCGATATCGGTTAATGAAGGCGGAATGTCTACTGAGTAAAGTTTAGTATTTACTGAGTTGCAACTGAGTTATGACCGATCACACTGGATGGATAAAAGCATTATTTAATGAAGGACAATGATTAGCTGGAGATGTATATATGATTGGTATGCCGTGCATGAAGTTTGTTAAGGATCTATGGCAAAGGAAAATCAGTAGGAAGATCTATAGTGCAGATTGAACCGCAATAACCTTGTGCAAGTTCCAAGAAAGGAATGCAAGTCCCGAGGCAAGGTAAAACATTTTCAGATCGAAAGGATACATTGAAACTAGTCAAGATTGAAAATCTGATGGCTAAGATCGATCATGGGAAATGTGATCAAGGAGATTTAGTGGTTAGCAATTGTTTATAAATAAGGAATTGTTGAGAAACAATGTATGCGAGCAAGTGTAAGCACAGTGATGCTACATAGTGATTACCAAGGACAAAAGCTTGAAGACCTGTTTGAATAATAGTGTAGGGAGCCCAACAAAGGGACAAGATAAGTCCTATGACTAGATTGTTTTGAGCAAATAAGAATCCGCTTTAGCATTTTAGATGTGAAGTTGTAGATATATTTTTATTACTGTTGTTTTGTAAGTGACAGGAAATCTCTTAACCGAGTGGATTTAACAGTCTTATTTGTAAACCCTCTAGAAAGGTAACATTCTAAATGAGTGTTTGAAATCCTTTGACAAGGTCACTTCTAACAAAGTGAATATCCTAACAGATCTGAGGGAAATCCCTTAACTGGGTCACATCTAGCAATGTGTTTGTAATCTTTAACAGGATTTGATTTTAACTGAGCATACTCTAGAAGAGAATATTTCTTAGTGGGTCTGAAATCCCACAGTGGTTTTTCCCTATTTGGGTTTCCATGTTAAATCTAGTGTTATGAGTGTTATGATGATTATGTGTTCATGAGTTTGCATGTTTAGCAGTTTTTGGCTATATTGTTGTAGTATAAGTTACCGAGGTTGAATCTGTTGATTTTATGGAAGATTAAGTTTGTATGATTCACCCCCCCCTCTCATCTTGTTAGCTATTGGAATCTATACTTTACATTTAGTATTAGAACTTACAATTGGTATCAAAGCTTTGGACTCCAGAAGAAAAGTTTAAAGGTACTTGAGGCAAAGATCCGAAGATGTATAAAAGGGATGCACCAAAGCTGAACAAGTCAAGTTTCTCCACATGGCAGAAAAGGATGAAGCTGCATTTATCAAGAATTGGAGAATACACTACATATTATTTGGAGAATGATTACATTGCATCGAGAACCAACCCTATGACCTTGGAAGAGATAAAGGAAAAGCAAGAACATATTCAAGCTATGATTGAAATAACATCATCATTGACCGACTCAGAGTTTAATGACCTAGAAGGCTGCAATGATGCAAAAGCAATGTGGACTAAGCTCATGTCTGTGTATGGCGGTGATGAACAGGTTCAAAGAGAAACAATAGATAGTCTAAGAGGACAAATTGAATCCATGAGAATGAATGAAGGTGAGAACATAACCCAATACAGTACAAGAATAAAGTAGATTGTCAATCAAATTAAAGGAGCAAGAGGAACTATTGAAGAAAAGGATATAACAAGTAAGTTGTTAAGAACCCTTCTACCTGCTTATGCTATTCGAGTCTCTGCAATCAATGAATTGAGGTCTATACCTAACATGCTAGTTTCTTTGGATGCTACTATTGGTAAGCTACATGCATTTGAGTTAAGTAATTTTGATAATAGTGGGTCTTCGGTAAATAAAGTAGAATCTACATTCAGTTCTTTTCATATTTTTGAATCTGATGATTACAATGATAGAATGAGCAAGTATTCTGAAGGAAATCACCATGGATCAAGTGAAATATTTCATAAGAACATGGAAGAAGTACACAAACTGTATGAGGAAATCAAGAAGCAAGAAGAGTTTGAAGCATTATTAGCCAGAAGGTTACCGAGAGGAAAAGGTAAGTATAAAGGGAAGCTACCTTTAAAATGTTTCAATTTTGATAAAATAGGACATATGGCTTCTAACTACCCTGACAAGGAATCTAGTGAAAAGAGAGAATACCGAGATAGCAGGCAGAAAGACAACCAATACAGAGGACACTAAGACTTCAGAAGGAGAGATAGAAAGGCATGTCTAGTAGCTAATGAGGAATCCAACGAAGATAAATCTGATGAAACTAATACTGAGGAAGTTGTTTATGTGGCTATTAAAGATGGATCTGATGAAGAAAGGTATGAAGAAAAAGTGCTAATATCTCACATAAATAATAATGATTCTTGGATCATAGACAATGGATGCTCACATCACATGACAGGTGATAAACACAAGTTTGTTAAATTAGAAGACTATGATGGAGGCTATGTAAGATTTGATAATGATGCACCATGTCCGGTGAAAGGTAAAGGATCTATAACACTTCTTGACAATGCTAAATGTGATGATGTATACTGGGTTGAAGGATTGAAATACAATTTGTTGAGTGTAGCACAACTAAACAATACATGATACCAAATGGAATTTCGGAAAGGAATTGTCAAAGTTCATGACATGCATGGAAAGTTAGCTGCTACCGGGACACAAACAAAAGGTAATACATTTCATCTTGACTCAACTTGGAACAAGTGTCTTTATGCTAAGATAGATGATACCTGGTTATGGCATAAAAGGTTTTGTCATGTAAATTTTGATAATCTGACCAAAATAAGTAAGAAGCACCGAGTAAGAGGTCTACCGAGTCTGGAAAAACCTGAGAATGCTATGTGTTGAGGATGCCAGATGGGTAAGATGACAAGATCAAGCTTTACAAGTAAGTCCTACACTTCTAAAGGAATTTTAGATCTAGTACACATTGATATTTGTGGTCCCATGAAAGTTCAAAGTTATTATGGTGATAAATATTTCATATTATTTGTGGATGATTACTCAAGGATGATGTCAGTTATGTTTTTAAAAGAAAAATTAGAAGATTTTCAAATGTTTAAATGGTACAAGGCAAGAGTTGAAAATGAAACAGGAAGACAACTGAAATGTCTTAGATCTGATAGAGGAGGAGAGTTCACTTCTGTTGAATTTAACTTATTCTGCAATGATCATGGTATAAAAAGGCAAGTATCTGCACCGAGAACACCTTAGCAAAATGGGATAGCCGAGAAAAGAAACAGATCAATTGTGGATTGTGCCAGAACCCCGATGATAGAAAAGAGGGTACCTCAAACATTTTGGAGAGAAGCAATCAGCATTGCAATTTACACCTTGAACCGAGTTCAACTGAAGAAAGGAACTATGAAGACACCATATGAGATCTGGTATGACAAGAAACCTAATGCAAGTTATTTTAAAATCTTTGGAAGTAGATGCTATGTTCACAAAGATGACAAAAATGGAAAGTTTGATCAAAAAAGTGAAGAAGGAACATTTCTTGGTTATTCTTCTAGAAGTAAAGCATTTAAATGTCTGATCAAATCATCTAAAAAAATAGTGGAAAGTGAAAATGTGAAAATTGATGAATTTGCAGAAAGAAACGATGAAGGAAATTCCAAAGAACTAGAAGATTATGAAGAATTTGTTTATATTCAATCCAGTAGTGCACTCTAAGACAAAGCATATATCTATAAAGTATCATTATCTGAGAGAAGAAGTTCAAGAGAAGAAAGTTGTGTTGGAATATATCAGTTCAAAGGAGCAATTAGTAGACATCTTCACAAAGCCATTGCCAAGGGACACTTTTGAGTATCTCAGAAGCAAGTTAGGGGTCCTACCCCTATCTTCTACTCACTGACCAAGTTCGGTGAAAGCATCAATTCGATGAATCTATAGAATATTATGTGTGGATTGATGCTGATTTATGCACTTTAGAAGGTTTTCTAAATTTGTGCAGGAAATATTGAATAGAGATAAGTTGCTCTGACTGAGACTGAGATGATACATAGCAAGGAAAATCACTTCACAGGGGAAGAAATCATGATTTAGTTCTTTTACTTTTTGGCATTGTTGTCAAAGGGGGAGAAGACTAAATGGTTGACTGAATGGTAAAGCCCTGAATGATGAAAATAATAGAAGACTAATGACAGGGGGAGAAGATTGCAAAACGGAGAAGACTAAATGCAAGACAACAACTCAAAAGCCTAATAAAAAAGGGAGAAGACTTTCGAAGATTTTAATAGCTCAAGGATAATAGGAGAATTCTAACAGCAATCTGAATCCGAATCAATTTGAATATCTTGTTGGTATTACCATTTAATTGTTGGTTTTGCCATCAATGCCAAAAGGGGAGATTGTTGGCATTTCAGTAGAAAGAAAGATTGATATTCATTTAAGGATATTGAGAAGGTTGTTGGAGATTATTTGATATAACTGAAGAAGGATGATAACTATCTTTATAACATTATTTTGTCATTGATGTCAAGAAATTGATTATCTGATTCAGTATGATGTTGTCATATCTTGAGAAGATTGATTTGAAGAGAATTAAGATGTCGGTAAAAGACATAGAAAGAATGTGATGAATAAGAGGAGGAATAAGATATTCAATGGACAACTATTACCGAGTTAGACAATGATGAGATCATGATGTTTAGATTATTTTGATATCCTACATATGTTGTTGATTGTAAGGTTAATACTATACTATGTCACCGAGCAAAGAACCTAGTCGGTAAACCCTAAGGAACCTAGTCGGTAAACCCTAAGGTTATCGATATCGGTTAATGAAGGCAGAATGTCTACCAAGTAAAGTTTAGTATTTACCGAGTTGCAACCAAGTTATGACCGATCACATTGGATGGATAAAAGCATTATTTAATGAAGGACAATGATTAGCTAGAGATGTATAAATGATTGGTATGCCGTGCATGAAGTTTGTTAAGGATCTATGGCAAAGGAAAATCGGCAGGAAGATCTACAGTGCAAATTGAACCGCAACAACCTTGTGCAAGTTACAAGAAAGGAATGCAAGTCCCAAGGCAAGGTAAAACATTTTCAGATCGAAGGATACATTGAACCTAGTCAAGATTGAAGATCTGATGGCTAAGATCAATCATGGGAAATGTGATCAAGGAGATTTAGCGGTTAGCAATTGTTTATAAATAAGGAATTGTTGAGAAACAATGTATGCGAGAAAGTGTAAGCACAGGGATGCTACATAGTGATTACTGAGCACAAAAGCTTGAAGACCTATTTGAATAACAGAGTAGGGAGCCTAGCAGAGGGACAAGATAAGTCCTATGACTAGATTATTTTGAGCAAATAAGAATCTGCTTTAGCATTTTAGATGTGAAGTTGCAGATATATTTTTATTACTGTTATTTTGTAAGTGACAAGAAATCTCTTAACCGAGTGGACTTAACAGTCTTATTTGTAAACCCTCTAGCAAGGTAACATTCTAAATGAGTGTTTTAAATCCTTTGACAAGGTCACTTCGAACAAAGTGAAGATCCTAATAGATCTGAGGGAAATCCCTTAACTGGGTCACATCTAGCAATGTGTTTGTAATCTTTAACAAGATTTTCTTTTAACCAAGCATACTCTAGAAGAGTATATTTCTTAGTGGGTCTGAAATCCCACAGTGGTTTTTCCCTATTTGGGTTTCCACGTTAAATTTGGTGTTATGAGTGTTATGATGATTATGTGTTCATGAGTTTCCATGTTTAGCAATTTTTGGTTATATTATTGTAGTATAAGTTACCGAGGTTGAATCTGTTGATTTTATGGAAGATTAAGTTTGTATGATTCACCCCCCCCTCTCATCTTGTTAGCTATTGGCATCTGTACTTTACATTTAGTATCAGAACTTACAAGGTAGGCTCAGTTAAGCCTATTCTAAATCCTCTAACAAGGTGGTTCACAGTTGTGGATTTGAAATCCTTTAATAGTGTAGTCTTTAACAGGACTTATCTCCTAACAAAGATCAGGATTCCTAACAAGATCTGTTCTGGTGAAGAACATTGTAAGTCCTTAATCGGTCTAGTTGCTATTCTGCAGATAGTAGACTTATGAGTTGTACTCACTGCAGTTTTTCCCATTTGGGTTTCCACATCAAAATATCTTGTGTTATGGTGATTGTGTTATTGTGGGTGAATTCTTTATTTTCTATTTGGCTTGTTTGTGTATTAACCAGTTTGCTGTCTAAAGGGCTATACCAGTCTGTAGTAAAATTGCTTAAGTGTTTGGTAAGGTTTTTGGGTATACTAATTCACCCCCCCTTTTAGTCTTCATCAATATATAGTAACAAAGGTTTTCCTGGAGTAGGCGGGACTAACACTGGTTTGTTTAGAAGATAATCTTTTAGAGCTTGGAAAGACTCTTGGCATTGTTCTGTCCATTTAAAAGTAACTCCTTTCCTGAGTAAATGCTGGAACAAATGATATTTATCTGCCAGCTATGCCATGAATCTCCTTATGGATTGTTATTGTCCTTGTAAACCTCTTAATTATTTAAGTGTTTATGGAGGTTACATATCTATGATTGCTTTGACCTTTGCAGGGTCTACTTCAATTCCTCTGTTTGACACGATAAACCCTAACAGTTTACTTGTTGTTACACCAAACACACACTTCTTTGGGTTTAGCTTGACATTGTACTACTCCAATTGATCAAATATCTATGCAAGGACCGCAAGGTGACCTTGTCTTGTCTATGATTTAGCCAGTAAGTCTTCTACATAATCTTCCATTATGTTGTGGATCATGTCATGAAATAGCGTTGTCATGGTATGTTGCTCCTGCATTTTTGAGACCAAATGGCATCACATTCCAGCACTATGTTCCCCATGGGTAGGTAAAGGCCATCTAATGTTGATCTTCTAGTGCAATTTTAATCTGGTTGTATCCTGAGAAACCATCCATTAATGATAGCATTCATTCTCAGCTGTTAAATCAACTATCACATCGATATTGGGTAGTGGGAAATCATTCTTAGGACAAGCTTTATTTAGATCTCAAAAATCAGTACAAATTCTTATGCCTCCTATGGGCTTAGTCACAGGTACCAGGTTGGATATCCATTCCGCATAGTCGATAGGTTGAATGGAACCTACATCCAACAACTTTTGGTGTTCTATTTTAACTAGTAATGCAATTTGTGGATGCATTTTTCTCAATTTTTGTTTGTAAGGTTTAACTCTTGGTAAGAACGGTAAATGATGCAACACTAACTCAGGATCTAAGTGTAAGGAAAGAAAGTGCAGAAATTCGCTTCCCTAATGTCAATTTGTAGGGGAGAATATACTAGCGTATACAAAATTTCAACATTTACAGAATATGGCACAAGCATGAGCATACACAAATAAACAACATAGAGATATAGCACATAGAGTTAACGTGGGAAAACCCTTTCGCGAGAAAAAACCCACCAGCAACAAATAGTCAACTTTATTAATAGTATGTCAAAAAATAATACAATAAAGTCCAGTCTACAGACTTCCTCCACTCTGTCATACAATCGTTCCAGATTAACATACAACTCTCAGATCACACAATAGTTACAAAACGCTCAATAGTTATCATAAATTGTAACCATACATTCATTTCACATTTGGCTTCAAACACCAAATTGGTCGATGGTTCATCTAAGCAACTGCACCAATGACTTGAAGTCTAACCGTCTACCTACGTCGGTCTGCATTCATGGAAAATCAAATATCCCACATGCAGCAAGGAGTCGGGTCGGTTTGTATTCAAATACACCGATAGTCGCATCCTTAGTGTCCGAGAGTTAACCTTTTTGGATCTCAATTTGATCTCGCTCTCGCAGTCAGTCTCCACTCCATCATCCATCGATATAGCTTTCAAACAGTAAAGCTGATCGCCCGATGATACTCGATCACCGAAGGTGACTCCATCAGGTCATTGGTAAGGCATGTAAGATGTTATGCCAATCCCTGATAGACAAGAGAAGACCTGATCGGGACATTGACACCAACCCTGTGCAGTTACCCCAACATGCAATGTTATCCCAATAACCTAAGGTGGTCTCATCAAGACATCGACACAAGCACTGCGAGGTTACTCCGATCTCCAATAATAGATAGTGGTCTCATCGGCTCATTGGATCAATCCCAAAAATTCTATCCTGATGAGCGAAGCACTCCGAGATAGGAACAAGACGGACTTATCGGGACTTTGGTGTAGCCTTCAACATATTAACTTGATAGCCGATATTGACTCGATTACCTAAGGTGACTTCATCGGGTATCAGCTTAACTCCAGATCAGAACCCCCCAATAGATGATGTCAACTCAGACCGCCTAAGACAACTCCATCAGATCATCGACACAACTCTGATGCAGTCTTCCACTCTATTATTCCATCAATGTAGGCTAGACCGATCAATCCGAACATGTCAAGTGAATTAGAGGCATGTTTCCAACAAACTCCCACTTGACGAGGAATTCACTGGACCAAATACCATTTCAGACATTACTGAGAGACATGGGTATGAAGACCCATAGAGTTTGAACACCACTTGAACTTGTGCATGCTCACTGGTTTCGTTAAGACATCTGCAACATTTTCCAGAGTGTCTACCTTGTTAAGATAAACTTTTCCATCTTCCACCATGTCACGAACAAAATGATACTAAACATCAACATGCTTCAAGCTGGCATGGAAAGTAGGATTCTTTGCCAAACATATGGCACTCTGATTGTCACTCCAGATTTCAACCTACCTTGCATCAAAACCAATATCTGAACTCAAACGCCTAAGCTAGCCTGCTTCTTTACAAGCATGTGTGGCCGCCATGTATTTTGCCTCTGTAGTGGACAAAGCGACTACAACTTGCCGTTTTCTCATCCAACTAATTTCTCCACCATTTAGGACAAAAACATATCCACTAGTGGATCTCCTGCTATCAATATCCCCTCCCCAATTAGAATCCGTATAACCATAAATGCTGAGAGTTCTCTTTGAATCCTTTAGGTTACCATGATAACACAATGCAAAGTTTGAAGTACCCTTTAGATATCTAAACACTCTCTTTACAACATCCCAGTGCGGCTTTCTTGGATTCAACATAAACCTGCTAAGTACTCCCACTGGTTGGGCAATGTCTGGTCTTGTACAAACCATAACATACATCAAACTGCCTATAGCACTTGCATAAGGTACATTTTTCATGTCTTCAATATTTTTTGGAGATTTTGGACTGTCAAACATAGACAACTTAGTTCCCTGCAAGATGGGAACAACCTATGATTTACAATTAGACATATGAAATCTGTCAAGAACATTGGTTATATACTTCCTCTGGCTGAGCCAAAGTTTCCTCTTAGATCTATCTCTCTTTTTATTTCCATTCTCATAATGTAATTTGCTGGTCCTAAGTCCTTCATTTCAAATTTCATAGAAAGCTGAGATTTTAAAACTGAGATCATACCTTTTGTGTTTCCTATGAACAACATGTCATCTACATACAAAGCTATGATAAGGATCCTATCACCATCAATTTTGTAGTAAACACAATGATCAACTTTTGATCTCACAAATCCCTAGGATAAAACAAATGTATCATATTTTTTATACCACATTCTGGGAGACTGTTTTAAACCATACAGAGACTTCTCCAATTTGCATACTAGATATTCTTTACCTTTTTCCACAAAGTGTTGAGGCTGGGACATATAAATTTCTTCTTCAAGCTCACCATGAAGAAATGTTGTCTTCACATCCATCTGCTCAATCTCCCAATCATATGCTATTGTGAGTGACAAGAGAAATCTAATAGATGTCAACTTAGCTATAGGAGAGAAGATTTCCCCATAGTCAATACTTTTTTTTTGCGAGTACCCCTTTGCAACCAATCTTGCTTTGTATTTGTCAATGCTGCCATCTGGACCATACTTCTTTTTAAACACCCATTTGCAGCCTACAAGCTTTCTACCTTTAGGCAATGGAACCAAATCCCAAGTTCCATTTTTATCCAATGATGGCATTTCATCATTCAGGGCTTCCAACCAAGAATCTGAATAGGCATTTCAATTGCTTCTTTGACAGTCCTAGGCTCATCAGTATCTGCAAGTAAAGTATAAGAACAATTAACATTCAACATAGAATGACTATACTTATTAGGTGTGTACCTATTAGGTTGCCACCTCTCTTGAGTGGATCTTCTTAACTCTGGTGTGTGGTCTTCTTGAGGTTCCATAGGAGGCTCATCATGATGTTCTTCTTTAGAACTACTTGAACTGCTTGAACTCTCCTCATCATTAGGTATCTCTAGAGATTCTTCTTTGGCTGGAGGAATTTCAACCTCAACTTCTCCTTTCTTTTCTATATTATGATCTAGTGACATAGGTTTTAGCTTAGGAAAAATCACACTTCTAGTGTACACAACCTTACCAGCCACTGGATTCCAAAGTTTATATCCTTTCACATCAACTCCATAGCCAATGAAGATACATTTCACTATTTTTTTATCCAACTTAGATCTATTCACATCAGGCACATGAGCATATGCCTCTGCACCAAAAATATGAAGGTGCCTTAAAGAAGGTTTCTTACCAGACCATGCTTCCATAGGTGTTTTGTCAACCAATACTGAGGTAGGAGAATGATTAAGCAGGTAACACACTGTAGTAACTGCTTCGGCCCAGAATTTTTGTTCCATCGCAGCTCCGCTCAACATGCTTCTTTCTTTCTCCATTAGGGACCGATTCAACCTTTCTACAACTCCATTCTGCTGTGGAGTGTAAGGTACAGTCTTATGTCTCTTAATTCCATGATCACCATAGTACTTGTCAAAATATGCACTACAAAATTCACCACCGTTGTCTCTTCTTAAACATTTAATCTTTCTCCCAGTCTGATTTTCAAAAAGGTTCTTAAACTCCTTAAATCGACTGAACACTTCTGATTTACTTTTAAGAAAGTACACAAATGCCCTTCTTGAATAATCATCTACAAAAGATACATAGTATTTAGACTTAGGAAAAGAAGGTACATCCACTGGACCAAACACATCAGAGTGAATATAATCCAGAATATCAAAAGACTTTTGAGAACTAAAATAAAACTGAACACGGTTATGTTTTCCATATATGCAGTGTTCGCAGAAATCAAACTCAAAACTGCAATCATCCAGACCTTCAACCAGGTTCTTATTTTTCAAGGCTTTTAAACCTTTTTCACCTATGTGGCCTAACCTATTATGCCAGAGCATTGTTTTCTCAGCAAGAAGTTTAGCTTCCAATGAATTAGCATTATGCATCCTTATATTTGTCTTAACAAACTTTTCAGAAGTTACATTACAACATATAGGTTCAGCATTTAACTTATACAGTGTACCAATGCGATCACCCTTTGGCAATACAATGGAACCTCTAGTCATCTTGCAACCACCAGACACAAATGTAACTTGTACTCCAACATCATTAAGTTTACTTACATAGAGAAGGTTTCTTGCTAGACTTGGTATATGAAGAACTCCATTGATCCCCTTCACTCTACCGTTTGGGAATTGAATTTTAATTCTGCCTCTCTATACAATCTCCAATGTAGAATCACTGGCCAAATATACCTTTCCACCAGCATATGGTTCATATTTTGAGAACCACTCCTTGTGGGAGGTCATGTGAAAGGATGCGCCAGAATCTACCAACCAGGTGTCATTTGATGTAGGTACTGCTAGGGATGCTACAAAAGCATCTGCATCACTCTGAGAAGATTCAGTGTCAGAATACTTCTTCTTCTTCTCCTCCTTGCAATCCTTTTGGATATGCCCTTTCTGCCCACAGTTCGAACACTTCACCTTTGACTTCTTGCCTAGAGATTTAAATCTCTCTTGAGACTTGGACTTCTTTCCTTTCTTCTTATCTTTGTCCTTCGTTCTGCCTCGAACATAGAGTGCATCTTTTGTCATCTTAGGAGACTTCTTTCTCATTTCTTCTGACAAAAGGGTATTAACCATAGTATCCACCTTGAACTGGGTTGTAGTACTACCAATAGCCATCACTAAGTGTTCCCAAGAGTCAGGTAATGAACACAATAACAACATGCAATGTTCTTCTTCCTGGATGGACACACCAACAAAAGTTAACTGTGCAAGAACCATGTTGAATGCATTTAAGTGATTTGCCAATGATGTTCCTGCATCCATCTTCAGAGAGTACAACTTCTTCCTCAAGAAAAGTTTATTCACCAAGGATTTTCCTTGATAAATATCTCCCAACTTATTCCAGAGAAGATGTGCAATCTTCTCCTCATGGACGTTTAACATAATAGAATTAGCAAGACATAGCCTGATTAGACCCCTTGCCTTCCGATTGGCTAGATCCCAATCTTCTTGCTTCATGCTTGAAGGCTTAGAAGTTGCAGTCACAACACCCCGAAGATCTCTATCGACCAGCAAGTCTTCCATCTTGAGTTTCCATAGTTCAAAACTGGAACCATTAAACTTCTCCATGTCTATGCATCCTGAGGTGCTCGCCATCTCAAACTGTAAAACAAGTAGACACTTGGAAAGAATCCCACTGAAATATAACTAACACAAAAACCCAACCCTACCCAACAAGGATAACAAAACTGGCCAGGCTCTGATACCACTTGTAAGGAAAGCAAGTGCAGAAATTCACTTCCCTAATGTCAATTTGTAGGGGAGAATAGACTAGTGTATACAAAATCTCAACATTTACAGAATATAGCACAAGCATGAGCACATACAAATAAACAACATAGAGATATAACACATAGAGTTAACGTGGGAATACCCTTTCGGGAGAAAAAACCCACCAACAACAGATAATCGACTTTATTAATAGTATGTCAAAAAATAATACAATAAAGTCCAGTTTGTAGACTTCCTCCACTCTATCATACAATCATTCCAGATTAACATACAACTCCTAGATCACACAATTGTTACAAAATGCTTAATAGCTATCGTAAATTGTAACCATACATTCAGTTCACATTTGGCTTCAAATACCAAACTGGTCGATGATTCATCTGAGCAACTGCACCAACAGGTTGAAGTCTAACCGTCTACCTGCGTCGGTCTGCATTTATGGAAAATCAAATATCCCACATGCAGAAAGGAGTTGGGTCGGTTTGTATTCAAATACACCGACAGTCACATCCTTAGTGTCTAAGAGTTAACCTTTTTGGATGTCAGTTCGATCTCACTCCCACAGTTGGTCTTCACTCCACTGACCATCGGTATAGCTTTCAAATAGTAAAGTTGATAGCCCGATGATACCCGATCGCCGAAGGTGACTCCATCAGGTCATTGGTAAGGCATGTAAGATGTTATCCCGATCTCTTATAGACAAGAGCAGACCTCATCGGGACATCGACACCAACCCTACGTAGTTACCTCGACATGCAATGTTATCTCGATAACCTAAGGTGGTCTCATCGGGACATCAACACAAGAACTGCAAGGTTACTCCAATCTCCGATTATAGAGAGCGGTCTCATCGGCTCATCGGATCAAGCCCAAAAATTCTATCTCGATGAGCAAAGCACTCCAAGACAAAACAAGACCAACTTATCGAGACTTCGACATAGCCTTCAACATATTAACCCGATAGCCGACATCGACTCGATCGCCTAAGGCGACTTTTGGGTATCAACTTTTCTCCAGACCGGAACCCCCAATATACGATGTCAACTCAGACCGCCTAAGACAGCTCCATCAGATCATCGACACAACTCTGATGCAGTCTTCCACTCTATTGTTTCATCGGTGTAGGCTAGCCTGATCAATCCGAACATGTCAAGTGAATTAGAGGCACATTTACAACACTAAGCCTAGCATATCCGCATAGAACCAAGCAAAGTTGATAGGACATTTTTTGAAAAAATGAATGAACTTGTCCTTTTCTTATTTGTTTAATTATTTTGCCAGGTGGATGTTATGCACAACCTCTCCTTCTGCTATATTTACCTCTTCAGTTTCTTCTATAAGCAATGCTGAATTTTCTCTTTTGATAGGGAGGTTACCTAACTCGCTCTTGCCATTATGGTTATTTTGATCTATATCTTCTATGATAGAGGTAATTGCCTCTCCAAAGTGTGTCGTCCTATCCAGGTCTACAACAAATCCTGCCTTGTGATCACCTTTTGGAAATCCCTCTCTGACTCCAAGGAATTCTACTATGGCTTCATCATTTTCAAACCAATCCAGAGTTGGTTTTCCTTCTTGCCCCCAATCAATCAAGTGTGAGTGTATAAGGGGTAAGTTATTATTCCCTTCTGGCATAACAAATTATGATAACATGAAGTCTTGATTATTTGAGTGACTTGGTACATTTTCATCTTTTGTAGGCTTTATTTGATACCTTAGTATGACACTTGTTCGTGGGCTAGAATCATGGAGCGATAAGAACTCATAGTCATGAGAGTCTATCTCACTTTCAATGTATGTTTCATCATCTGAGGTATCATCACTTATCTCCTCTTGTTCCTGCCTTTGATTCTATTGTAGATTGGCTGGTCTTCATTGCACAGTATTTACCCTTCTTAAGCCTGGTATAAGTCATTGCAATATTTCTTCATTTGATTCATTAGGTTGAGCTTGAGTCATTTCCCGTGGCAGAAGTATTGATAATAACCAAGGATTAGGTTCATTTGTTGGTGGTAAACTTGTGTCTATTGCAACATTTGCTTGTGTCGTTATGTCAAGAACTGTATCATTTTGTGACTAAGTGCTAGGATCTTGCAGGAGTTGTCTCATGTCTTCCCCATTGGATTTCACACTAGGTGATGCTGGTACTTGATTGCTTATTTAAGATGAAGAGGGAAACACTCGTGTGGACAAATCCATTTGAGATATTTAATCTGACAGTTTCATTGGTCTATTTAGTATATCTAGGGTGCATTGTCTTGCCTCTGTGATATGTGGTATATGCTTATACCCTAACCCTTGATTCCCTAGATTGTCGTTAGGAACAATAGGTTCTAGTATTCCTTGTTTCTGTAACCCTAGGCCTTTGGTACCATCATATCCATGTCTCTGGAGCATTTTGAATCCATTTCCATACTAATCTAGGGGTATTCTGGGTATTGTCATATGATCCTCTTCTCTATATATCCAATGGTTGACATCTTCATTCAGGGATTCTTCCTTTAAGTCACCCCATCTAATGAAAGAGAATGAGTCTGTGTATCTGACAATATCTTTTCCTTTGTCTTGTTTATGTATTGCATTTTGAGGTTTCCTAAAAGACTTAGGAGATAGAGACAATTGTTTTCCACTTGAAGCATTTGAAATAAAATACTCTCCACAACCCATATCTTGTATCTGTAAAGAAGATGTTGTAGGCATATTCTTCTTTGTTTATGTGATTGTTAATGCATCCAATTGTGTAGTGAGAGGTGCTGCTTGAATAATTGGTACTTGATTATCCACACTTTCTTTCAAGTAATTGCAGTGTCGGAAGGGAATTGGATCACCTTTTATGGTGATTTCAATACCATTATATGGGAATTTGACACACTGATGAAATATGGATGGTATTGCTTGTATGGTATGGATCCATGGGCGGCCCAATAACATATTATATCCCAGTTCTCTATCCAAGACTTGAAAAGTGACCTCTGTTGTTATAGGTCCCACTTGTATGGGTAGTGTTACAATGCCTTTTGAGGGACGTTCTTCATCATCATATGCCTTGGTATTTATCCTCTTGGATGAATCAATGTGAAGTTCAAAATATCCTAGTACCTTAACCAATTTTAAAGTAAAAATGTTGAGATCGGCTCCTCCATCTATGAGTACTCTTCGGATTCTTCTTTTATGTATGTAAGCTTCTAGGTGTAGCAGGTCATTATGGAGCAGTCTGTCACTAGGTATGTCCCATTCTGTGAATGCAGTGCGAGTGCCTTGCGCTAAATTCCCTATCATGGACTGGAAGGCATTTTCATCTATATCTCTGTCCACTACTGAATCTTGAAGTGCTTTGTCCAGAATGGCTTTATGAGTGGGTGAAATATGCAATAGTTCAAATAGTGATATTTGTGCCACGGTTTTCTTGAGTTGCTCAACAACATTATAAGTCCCTATTGCCGGTGGTTGGTTTGGTGGTACTCCTTGTAAAGTTACCTTTGATCTGTGAGTAACTATTGCACAATCTCTGTCTCTAGGAGTTATTGTAATTGTAGCCACCATATCATCTCTTTTGCAGGACCAAATTTGTATGTTGTCAGAGGCACCAAAATAAGTTCATCTTCAAACCATCCTGAATGAAATGGTTCGTCATGCCCCCAGTCCTTGAGAAAGAGGTTTTTGTCTTCATTGTATTTCAGTGCCTCTAACAACATACAAATTTGTATTATCGTATGAGACCTTTGTGTAGTTAGTTGTATTATCTTGAGTTCCTGATGTAGTAGCCTTCCCTTTGTCATGCTTAACAAATGGATCCTTAAAGATTGTGTGATTTGTGTTTGCTAAGGTTTTATCAGTATCCATTATGATGTCGCCTTGGTCTATCATATCTTGGACCAAGTTTTTCAACTTATAGCAACTTGCCATTTTGTGACCTTTAGTTTGATGATAATCACATAAATCATTATCATTCCACCATGTGGGTTTGACAGGACCTGGTTCATATAATTATTTCTTGTAACGTGATCATGTTTGTTTGTATTAACTTTTTGAGTGTTGACTCTATAGGTTCTCCTAGAGGTGTGTAATTCCTTCTTGGAGCATTTACCCTGGGGTACTTTGTGTTCATGTTTTGCGTAGCGTTTACGTTTGTTGAGGCAGTTTTATTCTCTGTATGTGGATTTGATGATTGGATCGTGCCTAAAGAAAAAATTGGTTGACTTCTATTTACTGTTCGAGCATCTACAACACCATCATTGGTCACATTCTTGTTTTTTGACCAAAACTTGGATTTGTCATTATTGTTGGTGTTGCCATACTTAATAAGGCCTTGTTCCACTAGCCCTTTCTCACACTTTAGAGATTTTTCCGTGATTTGTTTAAACGTGGTTAAACATTGCATTTGTATCAGATATTTAATCTTAGGGATCAAGTTTTCTGTGAACAAATCCACTTGCTCTATTTCTAGAATAATTGTTTTACACCTCCTATAGAGAGCCCTCCATCGTTGTATGGAGGATGCAAATGTTTCATTCTTGTATTGTTTCACGGCACACAAGTCCATTAAAGTGACCGGGGTTTCAATGTTATGTGAAAATTGTGCAATAGTGTTCAGCTAATTCTCCCCATGATATGATGGTTGGTGGTAAATGTGAAAACCACTCTAAGGCTAAGCCTCCTAGACTTTTAGGGGAAAGCCTCATTAGGTAAGTGTCTTCTATTGCAACCCCTATACATGCTGTAAAAAACTCTTTGATGTGGTCTCTAGGATCACCTTTCCCTCAATATCTGTCGAATTTCGACATTTCAAAATGTGGTGGGAAAGGCAACATATATAATGTGTGATCAAAAGGATAAGGACGTAAGTCCTGCATTGTGTAGCTCTTTTTATCGTTACCGGTCTGCATAATCATCACTTGTTGTTGCAAATTCTGTAATTGTTGTGTCAGAATATCTATTTAGGTCAAAGGTACACCTTGTGTCTGTGTATGTCCCGCAAAGGATTCGTGGTAGCATAACTAGGGGGTTGTTGGAAGGTACCATGATTATAATTTTGTGTGTTGTATGTTCCACTAGGTACCATGAAATAAGTGATATGTGAACCTATATTTGGCTGAGTTGTACTTGTTGTATTGGTAATACCTAGATTTTCATTTTGAGGACTATATGTTGATCCTATAGAATAGGAAACCAGAGGTTGGGTTGCACATGTTGTATGAGGAATCTGTGTTTGAACAGGTGCTGAGACACTTGATATTATCAGTATGGTATGTGTTGGTGTGCTAACATTTATTATTGAAGATGATGCACTTGGCTGAGAGTTCATGTTTGAACTGACATTTGTTTGTATAGGTGCATTTTGAGGAAAACTGGAGGTCGTTGTTTGCATTTGTGTTATATGCATTATTTGACTGTTATATTGACCTAGAGTATTTCCTAGTGGTAATATTTTTGTGACATCAAAATCTTCAGGTAGTTTCGCCCCATTTTGTAATAACAATGAGAGATATTTGTCCCTAGCATTATTTATAAGTGCATCTAAGATCATAAGGACATGTGGGTCTTGTTGAGCTGATTCAATCTCTTCTCATGTTAAATGTTGTTGTAGTTCATGTATTGTGGGCATTTCCTAAGAATTTGACTGTTGACTAGTTGATATGTCCATATTCCAAGTAGGGTTTACAGACTGGTCGTTGTTTGGGTCCATTATACCTTTTGCCTTTTGTGACATTGTGACGGGCATTTAAGACTTCTATATGAGGGTAGTTCGAGAACTTTATGCAAGACGACAACTAATGCTAAACTCTAGACCTAAGTATGGGATATGCAAGGCCAGACTATACTTTCTATTGAGGATTTGGATGTGAGACTTGTTGAGCGTTTCGAGATTTCTGCAACACAAGTTTTTCAAGTTCTTCTCTTAGACATTTTGCAACAATTTTATACTCGATATTTATCTCATACTCGACTCCTATATACTAGGGTGTGTTTCTCCTTGATTCCCAGGCTAATTTAGCTAAACCATCAATAATTTCTCATAGACTACTGTTTGGCACTAGATTAGGTTACTCGAAGGGGAGCAAACCATCACCTGGGAGACCCATTAAGACGCATGCTATGACTTTGTAGGATGATTATGCAAATGACGATGGACTAAGACAAACATATGTGAGGTCTAGACAAGGACTTATATGAGGACAATAATGAGGACTGAGGATGATAATAAGGACGTAAATGAGGACTATGCAAGGACTTAGGATGATAGTAAGGACGTAAATGAGGACTATGCAAGGACTAAGGATGATAGTAAGGACATAAATGAGGACTATGCAAGGACTTAGGATGATAGTAAGGATGTAAATGAGGACTATGCAAGGACTTCCTAGGGTCACAAGTGTGTATAGCTTTGAGTTTTGATGTTTAAAAAATGGACTCTATTTTTTGTAATTCTGTGTATAGGACAAGTTTCGTGGTTTCTTCAAGTCTAAGAATAATTGTTTGGAGGTAAATATAGCTGACTGAACTGGTTTCTCAAACAATCTCAAAGAATTCAGAGATACAAAGGATAGGGCCTAAAATAACCCAAATGACTGACTCAATACTATTCTGATACAATGATACATTTAAAGACACAAAAGACAATATTAGGCTGGAAATTGGAAACCATTCAAATGAGGCCCTTACAAAATACCGAAACAAAATGAATAGATAGAGAGTTTGGCAGCACTGGCTCCACTCCACGACACACACTTCTCGGGCATCCTAGTCTCTCTTACCCCGAAGATCCGAAGATCTTATAACTGAGGGATTCTGTATCATAATGCAAGGTACATGAAGGGTGTCTATGGGGTATGATCTTCTCTCCTGGAATCACTAAATGTAGGGTTTTGGGCTACTAAGTTGGTTTTTATTGTAAAATTTTGAGGGGTCCCGATCCAATGATGGATTCTCAGAGCAAGCCACTTAAGACTTTAGTTGAGCTTATCGGTGTAGGGAAGGCCCCCACATACGTCAAATTCATTCAACACTCTAGCCGTCTGACCAGTATATTTATATAGCGGCTCGAAAAAACCTCTCAAGATTATGCTAGGAGAGATGATATCCCCAACACATCCCAATTCAAAGTACCACTGTGGGGTGATGAAATCCCTAGTCAAAGGTACCCCTCTCTATGTGAAATAAAATAAAATAAAGTGTCGTTGTCACCTCCTTCCTTTCTCCCAAGACCCTGAAGACGGGTGGAAAGTTAGTTAATGCAATAGTAGGTCCACCCCAAACATGATAAAAGTTATTTTCCTTAAGAAAATCAAATGTGAGTTAATCTATATGCAGCCTGATTCACATTCGTTTTAAAGCCCAAATTGAGGTGTTGAATACACATGTGCATGTCAATTTTAAACACCAAACTGAAATGTGAAGGCATGCATGTCAATTTTAACCATTGTTGATTTTAAGCCCAAACTAAAATGTTATACATGCACGTCAATTTTAACCAATGTTTATTTTAAGCCCAAACTGAAGTGTTATACATGCATGTCAATTTTAACCAATGTCAATTTTAAGCCCAAACTGAAGTGTTATACATGCATGTCAATTTTAACCAATGTTAATTTTAAGCACCAAAAGATGAACTGTGAGAGCATGAGTGCAATTGATCTAATACTAATTAGATCCTTTATGTAAATTCACCACAGGCTGCAAATAGATGATTAGCAATAAAATCAAATCAACAGAAAACAAAGAACTCAAAATTAACATAAATGAATGTGTGATGATACTTGCGCGATTGTGTGACCTTGAATAGACGATTGCATGATACTATCAGATTGATTACGTGATCCTGATAGGGTGATTGCGTGATTCTAACAGGTCGATTGTGTGATGATAACAAGGTGATTGCGTGACCTAGAGGCAGATAACATTAAAAACTTAAAATTAAAACTAAATGTGATAAGAAACCTGCAAAATAAATTGTGAGGCCCTAGCTAGATCTCTCATCATCCATTAAATATTAATCAAATCATATTTATGAGAGAACTAAGTTGTTGTATCTGTCGAAGGCTGGTTGATCTTCCCAATCTTGTATCTTCTTTTCTACTTTGAGAATTCTCTAATAGCTTTTGGCTTGCCTTCTTTGTTCCTTTGTCCTTCTGGCACCTGAAATCCTGAATTGTACCTTACGTGCCATAAACTGTTATAACAAAAACATGCAATAAAAATAATCTATTTCCAGATTTACTCAATTTCATGTAGAATTACACAGATCAAAGAACAAAAAGGAAATAAGAATAAAAAATAACAAAACAACAATGTTCCTAGTGAATGCGTAATAATATCAAAGCGAATGCATGATCCTAAAAGGGCGATTGCGCACCCTGAAAGGTTGATTGCGTGACCCCGAAAGGTTGATTATGTAATTCTGTCTATGTAATTATGTGATGATGCAACCGTGAATGCATGACAAAGAGATCTTTTTTCAAAATCTGTGCAACCTACAAAAAAAATAAATCCGTACGATCTGCAAAAATAACACAGAAAACAAAGAAGGTTAATTAGCTGTTGTTCATGTCGGGTTCACCAAAATGTATGCATGTAAAATTCATCTTTAAAATATATCAATTAGAATCAAAGGGAAATCACGAATCCCTATCTAATCAAAGAATTCAAACAAACAGACAATGAAATAACACAAAAAACAAGAAATAGGAATTATAAATTAAATCAATCAAAACCTCCCTATTCCGTGAGTGCATATAACTTCCATTGCTCTTCTCCTCTTTGTGGTTTGACGACTCTCAGATATTGCGCTGGCAACCTGCAATTGACACAAAGATTCAAAGTTCATGATTGTTGAAAATGGAGATTGAATGCTCAATTTATAGATTATTGGAGAAGATTGATTGAAAGGTGGAACAAATTGATCAAGAGGTGGAACTCAGGTGAGTTCACATGAAAATTGATAGTTGAACTAGTGATTTAGAGGTGAAACATAATAGATTGAATAGATTAATTGAGTTAACTGATTGAGAAAAAGCTAACTGAGGGAAGAAAAAGGGTGATTGGAGGAAATTAAGAAGATGACAAAGCTAACTAGAAGATGGAAATAAAGATTGGAGAGATAAATGATTTAATTAATTAATTGATTGAATTAATTAATTTAGCATGTGCTTGCATTTTAACTTAGATTTTCATTTTAATCTGTGTGAAATTTATTCAAATAATTGAATTTATTTTAAATTCAATTTAGTATTTGAATATATTTAGAACTTGACTTTGATTTTCAATTTGATTTTTTAAATCATGCACATGTATTTGAATTGGAAGAATTAATTAAATGAAATTAGAATTTGAAGAACTAGAAGAATTAATTAGTTAATTAAATAATTTAAAGAAACTATTTAATTATTTTAGAAATAGAATTTAATTAAATAATAAAGATTATTTAAATTAAAGGATTAAATCACAATTAATTAAATAACAAATATTTAATTAATATTTAGAAAATGGCTGAATGATTAGATGATTAGAGATAGCAATTGAGAATTAATTTATTTAAATAATAAAGATTATTTAAATTGGGGAATTAATCATTATTAATTAAATAATAAATATTTAATTAACATTAGAAAATAGTTAAAATGATTAAATGATGAAAGAATAAGAAATAGAATGATTAATAAGATTATGAGGAAATATGAAATTAGAAGAATAAGATTAATTAATTAAATTAAATAATTAAAGAATTATTTAATCAATTAGAAGAATAATTAGTACATGATCAATGAGACATTTTTAGGTGTCTACAGGGACCACTAAGGTTAGTACTTTGGGATAAGGCGTCTCTTTGTTGGAAAGCTCGGGCTCTTAATGACTCCTCATCAAACTCATTGCCATAACCATGGGGGTAATCATGGAACCTATGCAAGAAGGTTCTATGCTTAAGCAAGAGTTTACAATTGATGTATAAAAAAAATTGGCGCTTAAGGAGTTTCTTATAATTAGGCTTCCTCTTCTTGACTTGATGACACAAGGACTTTTTGGGATGCTTGAGGGATTTAGTAATATGACACATGAAGTAAATTTGTGAAAATTTGGATTGGAAGGTTGTCAAATGTTTGGGAAAATGTTTGGAGGTTGGATGATTGTCAAATACTCTTGGCAAGAATACATCAAGCAAAGTATACACATTAGCCAAGTGTAATGCTTCAATAATTGAGCGTGAAAGTGATGGGGGCCTAGATTAGCCCAAACAGATTTTACAGGTTTTGCACAAATGAAAACACGCTTTTAAGACATACAAACTAAGGTTGGAAAGTGAAAACCACTTGATGGGCCTCTCGCATAAGAGATACCTCACTCAGGAAGACATATAGAGACTTTGTTAGAACTGGCCCCCCCTTATAGTGCACTTGCTTCTCGGGCATGTTGGATATTGTTGCTTCTAGGATATGTTGTCATTGATGTCAACATATTCCCGTGTTGCAGAGAGATGCTTGGTGATCCGGTGATTGCAGTAAGTTGATTTGGTTGGTTTATCTATTTGGGATATTGAATCAACTAGAGATACTTCATTCTTTATTGATCCCAAGATGCTATGTGGTGATTTGATCAAGTTCTGAATTCCGGTACAAAGATTAGTCTTCAGTGTTCAATGTTGCAGTATTCTGGTGATTGATCCGTTGTGCTCCAGTACGATCATATCTTTGGTTGCGGATTTGGGAGAGTATTTTGGATGTTCATGTGTATCTTCATTTCAAATGGTTCATGATTTGGTGCTCCACAAGTTATCTTTCTAGTTCAAATTGTTGTTGTTGAGTGTTCTTGAGCATTGGTGCGTTGATCGATGAAGATCTGGATAAGTGGTGTTGGTGTAGCTATTGTAGATGGTTCTAACATTCTTGTTGGTGTTTCTTGATCGTGTCATATTTTTTTTATGGTTTGCATTGATCGTTGTGCGAGTTATTCAAGATCTTTTGGGTCTGGTGATATTCTTCGTGTTATGCGGTATTTTCGGTGGTGTAGCGTGTTGCCGTTGATCTTGGCAAGATTTCTAGTGGTGTTGCGTGTTCCAGGATTTGATTTGGGTCAATGCTATGCCATCTATGGAATTGTATTGGTCTAGTGGTTTATTTATGTATTGTGTGATGTAATTTTGTAATTAGGGGTTGAGGATTTTGAGCCGACCTTGTAGTCAAGGTTGATGAATTGTATAAATAGGTGTTAGATTCATGTAATTCATGTATGGTGGTTGTGTCTGCATTATCAGAGAGTGGTGTATGTGTGAATAAGAAAATTCATCTTTCGACATGGTGTCTTGGGCAGAGATTGTTGTAGGGCAGACAAATGAGCTTAAGAGACACTATTCTTTCAGCTTAATTGGAACTGCCATTAGGCATTAAGAGACACTATTCTTTCAGTTCATCTTAACCAGATTGTAGTCCAAATATTATTGTAAGGTAGTGAATCTTCCCTAAGGGTTGGGGCCTTTTGGGTCATTATATTTTGAGTAGTGATATCTAGGCAGTGTGCTTGAATGCATGTGCATTCCCCATTGTAATATTTACACATAAGACTGTAGAGTATCATCTTATTATGGGTAGGTTCCCACTATGGTTTTTCCCTTAACCGAGTTTTCCACATCAAAATATTGGTGTTATGTGTGTTGTTGTTATTATGTTTGTCTCTATTCTTGCTGCAGTTGATCGAATCTAAGATTGTGATTAAATTGTCTAATCCGGTAAAAACTAATTCACCCCCCCTCTTAGTTTTCCTTCATTGTTATTTCCAACAGGGCATACCAAATTCTCTTACCCCAAAGATCCAAGGATATATGATATGGGGATTTCTTGTCTCATCCTGAGCGGGTACATGAGAGGTAACTTCGGGGATGATATGCATCCCCTGCACTATCAAATGTAGGATTTTGGCTGCTAAAGCTGGTTCTTAGTGTAATTTTTGAGGGATCACCAATCCAATGATGGATTCTCGAAGCAAGCCACTTAAGTCTCTAACTAAGCTTATTGGTGCAAGGAGGGTCCCCACATACATTGAATTCACTCAACACCTCAACCGCCTGACTATCTTATTTATATAGCGGCTCAGGAAAAATTGCTTGAGATCGCGCTAGGAGAGTTGATCTCCCCGACGTGTCCCAACTAGAAGTATTCTTTTGGGGTGATGAAATGCCCAATAAAAAATACCCCTCTCTACAAAAATAAAAAGTGGGTGTTGTTGATTTCTCTTTCTCTTACACCCAAGATCCGTGAAGGTGAGGGGAGATGATACTCAAGCACAACAGTGGGTCCACCTGAACATGTGTGCAAGTGCACAAGACACAAAAGACACTAGTTAATTTTAATCCCATATGTATATGTTTTCTACACGAAAATGCAAGAAAGAAAAGTATGGTAGTGATAAAAATTGACTTTGACAAGCGGTGCTACAAGGAAAACTATTAGTAGTATGATATTAAGGCCTTAGACAAATGAGAAAATTGCAAAAACTAAGATTTGGATCAGTAACACAAAAATGCTAAGGTAACAACATAGACCCTAAACCACAGGCGTAGATGCCGAAATGCCTGTGCAAACATTGAAATGTCTGTGTAGACGCTGTAAGAGTCTGCACTCAACCTATCAAACAGAAAGCGAGAAATTGTGACAGAAATTCAAAATTTTGAACTTAAAACTACCACCACGCAGACGTCGATCCTAAGCGCAGATGCTTAAAGTGTCTGCGCAGACATCAAAGTAGGAAAATTAAATGCTGAGAGAGTTAGTTGAAATTCAAAATTTAAAAATCTAGGTGGGCTTTTCTACCTCAATGTAGGCGTTGAAGTAGTGCACAAACATTAATGCGTTTGCGCAAATGCTGGTGTGCTAAAAACTTGAGGAAACCTAACTAATTTTCTTGAAAGATTGCTAAAATTGTAGGTCCCGGAGACAACTGAGAGGGGGGGGGGGTAATTAGTTGTCTAATAAATTCAAACCAAAATCTTATTAATCAACTTAATGCTTAATACCGGTAAGACAGTTAGGTATGTTGGTAAACAATGTTAACAGCAAATTGCTATACCGGTAAGAATTAATGTATGAAACATAAACATAAAGTCATCCACAACACATGACACCAATATTTGTACGTGGAAACCCTGTAAGGGGAAAAACCACAGTGGGAAACCTTACCCACAATCAGATGATACTACTGCAGATAGTAAGTGTACAAAGAGGGGTCTGCACATGCAGAAAGGCCAACAACCTAGAGCTCACTGCTCAATCACAAATGGGAGTCACACTGACTACAGCTGGATGGTTAAATCCAATGAGAATGTACTGCACAAAATAGCATCTTCATATGCTGGATTCAGTACCGGTGTAATGCTGATATGCTTCTACAAAAACCTAACTTCACCTTCAAATGATGTCTTCATGTATATCTCTGCTTGATCTCACATATACCCTTCCTTAAATCTTTTTCGCATTCCACACTTGATCTTACAAATAAGATCTTACATTTATACCATACCCTAAGACCAATTTTAGTAGGTCGGCTCTACAAGATATTACAATAAAAACATTTTACAAATAATACAATATCCGATGCAATAACCGATTGAACATGTCAGCTTAATGCTTTTACAACAATAATAAATCATCTCCATAGCATGCCATGCTGATTTGGAAAAGATAAACCTGCCGGTGTAACCCTAGATAACCTAGATCTATTTGCCGGTAAAAGCAAATATGCAAATAAGAATATACCAATGATTATTACTTCAAAGTAAAGTGTCCACATGATGTCTTTGACATTACCAAGTGTCTTCCATGTCAATGCAGGTATCGTGAACATTATATCCTGTCGGTTAACCATATACCAATGACTATTTGCATAGTTTACTGTTTGCCGGTGAATGTTGCTGGATCTCCAAAGTAGGTGTATTTAGCAGGTGTTGACATCAATGACAAAACCATACCAAAATACCAACAATCTCCCCCTTTGGCATTGATGGCAACACAAGATGGAAAAACCATCAAAGTACCAAAACAGAAATGCCAAGTACAAAAAAAACAACAATCTCCATTTCTCCCCTTGGGAATAATATGTGTTTATTCCAAACTCTCATACCAATCTATCTTCAAAAAGATAATGTATTTTCATACATCTCTCCCTAATGTTTTTCCATATATCTCTCCCCCTTTGACATCAAATGCCAAAGTAAAAAAAATCAAGTTCATACAAAATACCAACCAATTCGATATACCAACTACTCCCCCTGGGAGGTAGCTTCCTCATCAAATACCGGAATAAAAGATTTGTCCATTTGATTCTGCCAACTGATGACAATCATCAACTGTCTAAGTCTCTATCGGTGGAGGTAAGACTCCTATCTGATCTCTGAGATACTCAAAAGTTTCCTTAGGCAAAGGTTTTGTGAAAATATCTGCAAGCTGTTCTTTAGTATTCACATAAACTAGTTTTATCTCCTTTTCTTCAACTTTTTCCCTTAGAAAATTTAGTTTGATAGAAACATGTTTTGTTTTAGAATGTAATACTGGATTCTTAGATATATCAATTGCTGCAGTGTTATCACAATATATAGTAATAGGTTCCTTGCATTTTACCTTTATGTCTTTCAACATTTGCTTAAGCCAAAGTACCTGTGTATAGTTTGTTGCTACTGCAACATATTCTGATTCTGCTATTGATAAAGATGTACAACTCTATTTCTTACTTAACCAAGAAACTAATCTTTTTCCAAGAAAGAATGCTCCTCCAGTGGTGCTTTTTCTATCATCCACATCTCCTGCCCAATTTGCATCTGTGTATGCATATAGATCAAAATTTTCATCTTTAGGATACCATAATCCAAGATTTGTTGTGCCTTGTAAGTACCGGAAAATCCTTTTTACTGCTGATTCATGATTTTCCCTAGGATTACTTTGAAATATAGAAACTATACATACTACATTCATAATATCAGGTCTGGTTTGTGTCAAATACAGTAAACCTCCTATCATAGATTTGTATCTAGTTGGATTGACAGGTGTAGATTCATCCCTTTGAGATAATTTGTCATTTGTAGTCATAGGTGTGCTTACCGGTTTAGAGTTTTCCATCCCAAATTTCTTAAGTAGTTCTTTCAAGTACTTAGATTGACTAAAAAATATGCCTTTATCAGTCTGTAAAATCTGCAATCCTAAAAAGAATTTTATTTCCCCAATCATAGACATTTCAAATTCATGCTGCATTTTAAGAGAAAATTCTTTGCATAATCCATCTTCTCCTCCAAAGATTATATCATCAACAAATACTTCCATAATCAAGATGTCATCATTAGTTACTTTGTAATATAAATTGCTATCTGTATTTCCTTTAGTAAAACCAATTTTTAAAAGATACTTATCCAATCTTGCATACTAGGCTCTTGGAGCTTGTTTTAGTCCATACAGAGCTTTTCTTAATCTGCAAACCATATCATTGTCATCTGTCAAAGAAAATCCATCAGGTTGTTCAATATAGACTTCCTCTTCAAGATCTCCATTCAAAAATGCACATTTAATATCCATTTGATAAACTTTGTAATCCTTGTGAGCTGCAAAGGCCAAGAATAATCTAACTACCTCAATTCTAGCTACCGGTGCAAAGGTTTCATTGTAATCAACTCCCTCTTTCTGAGAATATCCCTTACACACTAGTCTTGCTTTATTCCTGACAACCTTACCATCTTCATTGAGTTTGTTTCTAAATACCCATTTGGTTCCAATTACATTTTTATTTTCAGGCCGGGGAACTAATGTCCAAGTATAATTTTTCTCAATTTGTCCTAATTCTTCTTCCATAGCTTTAATCCAGAATTTATCTTCACATGCCTCATTGATAGATAATGGTTCAATTTGAGAAATAAGACATACCTCTTCATTTGCCAATCTTCCTCTTGTCATGGCTCCTTTAAATTTGCTTCCAATTATCTGATCTTCAGAATGATTCAATCTTACATACTGGGGTGTCTTAGTCGGTTGTTGTTCTTCAATTACTGTGGAATCCTCTAATGATACCGGAGTAACTGGATCATCATTCTGTACCGGTGGATTTATTGTTGGTTCATTTGTCATAATTTCTGTTACTGGTTCAGAGTCTATATACCTTGAAGTTCCTCTGAATTGTTCATCAATCTTTACATTTGTACTTTCAACAATTTTCTGTTATCTTTTATTAAAACATCTATAAGCTTTACTCTTAGATGAATAACCAAGAAATATTCCTTCATCACTTCTAGGATCAAACTTGCCAATATACTCATCTCTTCTAATATAACATTTACTTCCAAAAATTCTGAAATACTTAAGAGTAGGAGTATTACCAAACCATAGTTCATGAGGGGTCTTACCGATTTCACCTTTGATGTGAACTTTGTTGAATGTATAGACAGCAGTGCTTACTGCCTCTCTCCAGTACACATGTGGTAGATTTGCTTCTGATAACATACTTCTTGCTGCATCCAAAATAGTTCTATTTTTCCTTTCGACAACTCCATTCTGTTCTGGTGTCCGAGGTGCTGATAACTGTCTTTTGATTCCATTTACTTCACAGAATGTATTAAAATCTCTAGATGTGAATTCTCCTCCTTGATCTAATCTTAAACATTTGATTTTCTTACCGGTTTCATTTTCAACCATTGCTTTGAATAGCTTGAACTTCCCAAGTGCTTCTGATTTTTCTCTGAGAAAAGTAACCCAACACATTCTAGAATAATCATCAATAATTAGCATGAAATATCTATCACCTTGTAAGCTTTTAGTTCTAGCCGGACCACATAAATCAGTGTGAATTAAAGCAAGAGCATTATTGGATTTTTCTGGAATACTTTTGAAACTAGCTCTAACTTGTTTTCCAAATTGACATTCCTTGCAAATTGTATTCTGAGGTTTCATAATTTTAGGTAGATCTCTAACTACCTTAGAAGTACTGATTTTTACCATGCAATCAAAATTTACATGACATAGTCTTTTATGCCATAGCCAACTTTCATCTATATGAGCAATTAAGCATGCCTTTTCACTGTTATTCAAATGAAAGATATTACCTCTAGTCTGATTACTGGTTGCAATTTCCAAACCAGTTCTATTCATGATTTTGCATTTTCCATTTTTAAATTGTAACTGAAAACCTTTCTCAACTAATTGACCAACACTTAAAAGATTATGTTTTAATCCTTCTACATTGTAGACATTGTCAATGTTATGTTTACCATCAAGAGATATTGAACCCTTACCTTTGATTGAACAGGCTTTGTCATCTCTGAATCTCACTAAATCTCCATTGTATTCTTGAAAGTTCAAGAATTTACCTTTGTCTCCAGTCATGTGATGTGAGCATCCTGAGTCAATAATCCATTCATCCTTTGATTCCACTTTAGCTGCTAGGGCTTGTTCTACTGGTTGAGCAATAGGTACTGGTTGAGCTTCTGTTATAGCAACAAAGACCCATCTGTTGTTTGCTGGATCCTCATCAGAATCATCAGTCACACCTTCATCAGCAATGTAACAAGATTTATCTTTGTTTTTCTTAAATCTGTATCTCTGGTATTCAGGATTAGGTTTGTATGTCCTTCTGGCTTCTTCTCTTAGTCTAGCATGTCTATCAGGGCATCTTGAAGCCATATGACCAATCTTATTGCAGTTGAAACATTTAAAGGGTGCTTTACCTTCATACTTACTTCTAATGGGACCTTTTGGCATTTTTCATGCAAATAGTGCTTCAAGTTCTTCAAGCTCTTCATTCTCCTTCCTAGTTTCTTCAAGTTCTCTTGCATAAAAGGCTCTCTAGTCTGATTTATCAAAAGATGGAGTAGATGATGTTGATACTTTGAAGGCCAAATCAGTTTTTATAGTAGCAACAGGACCAAATTCCTCAATTTAAAAAGCTGAAATTTTTCCAATCAATGTATCCCTAGTTATTGATGTATTAGGCATTGTTCTCAACTCATTAATAGTAGTAACCTTCATTTTATATGCTGGTGGCAAACCTCTTAAGATTTTTGAAACAATCTCATCTTCACTCAAGGTTACTCCACAACATTTGATACCTAAAACAATTTCATTTACTCTTTCCATAAAAGAAGAAATTCTTTCATCTTCTTCCATTTTCAGATGTTCATACCTGACTCGGAAGCTTTCAAGTTTTGCAATTTTGACTGTGGAATCCCCTTCATTCAGTGTTTCCAAATGATCCCAAATAGCTTTTGCAGTGGATCTATCTGATAATCCCATGATTTGTTGATCTGATAATGCGCTCAAAAGTGCTTCTCTTGCTTTGCAATCATTTTCTTCATCTTTAGCTAAAGTAATGGGAGCAATTTGACTAGTTACAACAGCAGTATAACCATTCTTAGTAACTTCCCAGATTTCTTTACCAATGCAATTCAGATGTGTCTCCATTCTGATTTTCCATATCCCATAGTTGGTTCCATCAAGTTTAGGACTATCCTTTCTAAAATAATTAGTAGACATTGGATCTCCTCAAGTTGTTAAACTTCTTGCAAAAAGAGGACTATGCTCTGATAACAATTGTAGGTCCCGGAGACAACTGAGAGGGGGGGGGGGGTGAATCAGTTGTCTAATAAATTCAAACCAAAATCTTATTAACCAACTTAATACTTAATATCGGTAAGACAGTTAGGTATGCCGGTAAATAGTGTTAATAGAAAATTGCTATACCAGTAAGAATTAATGCATGAAACATAAACATAAAGTCATCTGCAACACATGACACCAATATTTGTACGTGGAAACCCTGTAAGGGGAAAAACCACGGTGGGAAAACTTACCCACAATCAGATGATACTACTGTAGATAGTAAGTGTACAAAGAGGGGTCTGCACATGCAGAAAGGCCAACAGCCTAGAGCTCACTGCTCAATCACAAATGGGAGTCACACTGACTACAGTTGGATGGTTAAATCCAATGAGAATGTACTGCACAAAATAGCATCTTCATATGCTGGATTTAGTACTAGTGTAATGCTGATATGCTTCTACAAAAACCTAACTTCACCTTCAAATGATGTCTTCGTGTATATCTCTACTTGATCTCGCATATACCCTTCCTTAAATCTTTTTCGCATTCCACACTTGATCTTACAAATAAGATCTTACATTTATACCATACCCTAAGACCAATTTTAGTAGGTCGGCTCTACAAGATATTACAATAAAAACATTTTACAAATAATACAATATCCGACGCAATAACCGATTGAACATGTCAGCTTAATGCATTTACAACAATAATAAATCAACTCCATGGCGTGCCATGCTGATCTGGAAAAGATAAACCTATCGGTGTAACCCTAGATAACCTGGACCTATTTGTCGGTAAAAGCAAATATGCAAATAAAAATATACCAATGATTATTACTTCAAAGTAAAGTGTCCACATGTTGTCTTCGACATTACCAAGTGTCTTCCATGTCAATGCAGGTACCGGTGAACATTATATCCTGCCGGTTAACCATATACAAGTGACTATTTGCACAGTTTACTGTTTGCCGGTGAATGTTGCTGGATCTCCAAAGTAGGTGTATTTAGCAGGTGTTGACATCAATGACAAAACCATACCAAAATACAAACAAAAATAGAAAAACAAACTAATAACCTAACTTGTTTTTGTTCTTTTTAATCCTTTTGTGTTGTTTTTGTATTTTTAGTTTATAAAGAAAGCAAGAAAATTAAATTTAAGCTCAAAACTAAGTGTCAACAGACACTAGATGGAGGCATCAAAGAAAGTCATAGATGTTGAAGTATAGAAAACCTGCAAAAGGCAAGTTAGATAATTTTAAATTTTAGCGTATACGTCAATTCTTTGCATAGATGTTGAAACAACTCGACATAGACGTTGATTTGTAGACACAGGCATTGAAGTGGGACCTGCAAGCTAAAAATTACAAAAACTCAAAATTTTCATTAGTTTCTAGGGATGTTGGTCCCACCGGGCATGCTAAAATGAAGAGGGGAAAACAAGGAAAGCAAGATTCAATGGTTAGTATTCAAATAAAACATTCAAAACATGAAACAAACAATTTATACCTTGCTATTTTAACTTCTCATTTGGATTGAGCAATGGATGAAATAGAATGCGCCCAAATGCTCCACTTGATTGGATGTTCTCCTTGTTGATGTATGGTTTTCTCTCCAAATGTACAACAAATGGATGGGAGGATGGAATGATGAGTGCTCCAATGGATGGAGGATGTGGATGACTATGGATGCTAAGTGATCAAGGATGTTAATTGACTATAATGAGGATGCTAAGGAAATGATTCTAAACACAAATGAGCAACATGAGATTGCTTGAATATGAGATGAGAAATGAAGGGGAGGAGACCATAATTTATACATTTGAAGAGGGATGAATGGATGGTTGAGATTGAAAGAAGATCAAGGGCGGAGATTGAAGGAAGGTGGGGATGTGAGAGGACAAGGTGTTGAGACAAAGAGATTTTCCATAAAGGCATTTCTTGTCTCCACACTCCACAAAGTGCATGGGGAAGAGATCCTCAAGTACCTTGGAGGAATAAAAAGGAATTTAAAATTCCTTGGGAGAGGACAAGAGAATTAAAAAATTCCTAAATAATGGATTGCATGGGGAAAGGAAATGGGAAAAGGAATTAAAAATTCCTTGGGAAGGTGAAAGTGCCTAGGAGAAAGGGGAATTATGAAATACTTGAAATGACCCAATTAGGTGCATTTAAGGTTGGAAGGTGAAGGGGACAAGAGGGGACAAGCTATTTATGGCAATTGGTTAACTTGGTGGCTAATCATGGGGATTAGCCACTAGCAAATGATTAGAAAGGCTGATTAGGAGGATTAATAAGAGATTAGAAGACAAGTGGGATTTCTAGAAGGATTTGACAAGAGGAGAGAGAATGAGTGGAGGAATTAAAAATTGATAAATAATATTAAGTGGGTTCTAGAAAAATTAATTAGGCTAAGTGTGGATTAGGAGAAGTGAGTTGTAGGAATGAGATGATTTAGTTAATTAATTGGAATTAACTAAAGGGGATTTAGAAGAATTGATTAATTAATTGACAGACTTTAGAAAAATAGGGAATAATCAATTTCTTAAATAAACCAATTATTTGGATTATAGTGGCAATATTAATTAAAATAATTTTAATTAATTATGAGAAGAATAAAGGGTATCATAATTAAATAAATTAATTATGTATTAAGGTTAAATTTATTAAAATAATTAATTTAAGTGTCTACACCTATATCTTGTTTATGCATCTAAAATTTATTTGTTTCATATTAAATGTGAATGTTCATGTATCTTTTAAATGCATGCTCGTGTTAGATTCACACATACATCAAAGTGGGTGCAAAATATAATGAAGAAATTCGCATACCCATAACCTTTCCCATTTAGTTTTTTACCTACCTTAGAAGAATGTCTCAAATGCAATTTTATATTAACAATTGATTCATTCTTGTGTTGGATTTAGCTCATATCATGATTCCTATCTGTGCTCATTATATTTCTACTTATATTTTTTTCTATGCATTTTTATGCCTCATTATTGTCCCGGTATTTGCACTTACTTCCATATATTTGTGTCCTACCATAAGATTAATTAAATAATTTTAGTTATATAGCCAATTCTACCTATGATTTTTTTTATATTAAATATATAGAGAAAAATTTATACATCAACAAATAGTTATACTGCATCAGTTAAACATAGTTCATTGTATCATTTAAACAAATACCACTGTATTAGTTAAAAGACCAAGAAACAATAAGATATTTCCTATCAGACTTATACAACCCTACACTGAAAATGGGCTTATATAATGACTCCTAATACTCCTGACCATATAGATTTGACTCATATATTTCTTAACCATAGAAAAAATATTAATGCATGACTCAATTGACACTGCCCAATATTTAGTTGTCAACCCAAGTAGTCCACCACAAGGGGAATTCCATCAAGATGATGCTCTTGGTCCAATTTACTGCACCTCCTGCAACTAGCTATTGGACCTAATATTATTTTTCCACCCACTTTCCTTCATTAATTTCATGCATAAATGCTTCCAGAAAATTGACAAACGAAGATTTTTCCACCTTGAACTTAGACTAGGTGTAACCATGGAAGTGATCTAAAAGGTAAACTCTAGTTGTGCCATCTTCAATGAACCATTCAAACTTCTTGACTGAAAGCCTCATCACAATTATGACTTGCAATACAACATTGTAAATAGCGAGTCTTCTTAAAGACTCAGTAAGCAATCTACCCTTTCCATAAAATTTCTCTTCATTCCTGAGAGCCCAAATAGCCCAAAGTATTTCACATGTTGAAAGAGACAAAAAAAAGTCATTGTGCTTCTTAATACCATTAATGAATCCAAACATAACATCATAGTAAGAAATTTTTTCAGAGAAATTAATACCAACAATATTCTAGATTTACTTAGCCACAATACATTCAAAGAAAATATGCTTAATAGATTTAGATACTCTACAGATATTGTAGATATCATTAGACCGTTGCACATTCTTGATGGGTGATCTTTGCAGAATGAATAACCATTTAAACCCTTTTTTCTTGGGCATGTTAATATTGCTCCACAACCCGGTAAAAACATTTTGCCAATCATTATTGTTGTAATTTAGGTTCTAAACATAATTAACATGATTATTTAGGTCAGTGTTACAACAAAGACCATTATAAACAGATTTAGCCTTGGTGTTCATCAACAAGGTACCATTGTTATTTATATGTTTGTATCAAAAGTCTCAATGTCCAAGTCATTGTTATGAATAGGGAAGAGGTCTTCCACTACTTTGTCCAAGAATATATTACATTCTCTTTCATCATTAACACTCTCTTCAACCAAATCAATACTTGTACATTTCAATGAGCAACTCATATCATCCTTGGTCATGAAAACATCCTCAAGCACATCATCTTTGTCCAAACAAGTCAACCTATTATTATTGTTCTCAATCACTTCCAAATCTGCTCTAATATCACATTCCTTTCTTATGAAATCCATACCAAGATCAATATTATCAACCTCTAAACATGAAAGATTATCATTCACAACTTTGTCCATGAAATCATCCATTATTGAATCATTTTCTTTACAAATTGAATCCATACCCAAATCGAGTTCAACCTTATCATGTGGGACTAATTCAACACTCATTTAATTAGGAGAAGAAGAGTCGACCATTAACATACCAACTTTGTCTTTGCTTGTAGTGATTTCTCCATCATGTTGGTCTTTTCCAATCAACTCCTTATGGGGGTTTGGTTGTGAGTCTTCTTGAGATATATACGATAGGAATTTTTCTATGAATTCAGTTGTAAGGTCCCAATGGTCTTCCACCGGAGTGAATACTTCGGTGAATTTGAATTCCTCCTTCAAGTATAAGTCCATTCTCTCAAGGAAAACAAAACAACTAGCTTCACAATGCTTGTTTGTGAGGTGTATTCTACAACCATTTAATAATGTAATGTCAACCAAACACTTGGAAACACATATTTCTTTCAGATGCCAATTCAAGCTACTATGTGCAAATAGAATATCTTCGAAGGAATAAAAAAAATTCTCAACTTTGTTTTGTGATTGGTTACTATCAAAATCATGTTGAGAATGCACATGAAACTTTTTACTTGTTTATTCTCCATTGTAACAATGTTGGGGCAGCATTGTCGACATTTGAAAACCAATGGGACTATCATTCCTTACTCCAATCACATCAAGATTAATCATCAACTCAACTTCTTTATTCAACAAATCCGAACACCAATCAACTCTTTTTTTTCATGTTAAATTCAATTCAACATCTCTCTCATGTTCATTGATAGAGGAAGGCATAAACACCACCTTACCAGCTTCATCCGTACTTGCCATAGGTTCTCCATCATGATGGCTTTCATCAATAAAATTTCCTTCATGAGTGAATGGTTGTGAATCCTCTTGTGCCTTAAATAGTAGGAGTTGTTCTCTCAACTCATTTGTCAACTCGAGGTCCTAATGATCTTCTAGGGGAGTGAATACATCCTCAAGTTTAATCATGTGTTTCAAATATCTATCCAATCTCTGAAGAAAAACACAACAATCAATCTCATAATGTTTTTTTTTTCAATGTATTCTACATCCATCTACCCATGCAAAATCCCCAAAAGACTTAGAGACACCCAAATCTCTCAACCTTTCATCCAAATGTTTATGCACAAGAGTAGTATCCAACCATAAACCAAAATTTTGCACACCTTCATCATGCGGTTGATCATCATGGAATTCACCTTGATAATGCATATGAAACATTTCACTTATTGATTCTTCATTATAAAAGTGTTTGGGCAGTGTTGTGGCAACTTCAATTTCTCCCAAATCTCTGCCAAAAGTGGTTGTTAAATCACCTCCAATTCTGATTTTCTGTTTGTAATCAGAATTTGCAGCCACCTATTTATTTTCAAACAAATGGTTCATGTAGTATGAGTGATTATTGAATTTTGTAGCCATGACTTCATTATAATCTGTTGTTCTTCCTCATGAATCATGACCAAAGAAATAAGTTACAACCATAAAAACTTCATTAGTAGGTGTAGTATTTTCATTCACATTTGACAATTGCATTTGGTGATTGTAGTTTGGCTGATCTATTTTGTTATTTAAAGTCATAGTAGGCAGATTTGGGACATTATAGTTTTTGAATGCTTGGTGTTGGATAGGCATGGTGTGTGCCTAAGCACAAGTTTGTACATCTAAACAACCCCCTAGCACAATTTCATTAAAATGGTAAAAATTATTATCGACAACGTCATACCTAGATTGTGCTAAGATTAAGGCTATTCCAAAGATTAGGGCTATTCCAATTGCCTAATGTACATCTTTGACTTCACCACAACTTTTAATCTTTTCTGCAAACATATTACCAATACCCCAAAAGTAATGACCTTTCAAAAATCTTGCATCTATTAATCCGCTCGTAGATTGAACTCTTTGATACATAAGCAAGAATCTATGATTGAATTGAGCAATTGATTCACCCGATACTCTTTTCCCACTTGCAAATTGAATTAGTGCATCTTCCTATCTTGTGAAAGGATCGAATTGACTTAAGAAAAGGAATTCAAATTCATGCCATGACCAAATCAAGCTAGGAGAAATACTTGCATACCATTGTGATGTTGAACTTGGAAGAGTTTGAACAAACAAGTTGCAAGATACATCCTCTAGTGTGCTTTGAAGGGAAAAAAATTGATGTTTAAAAATATTTACATGGTTTGAAGCACTTTGTCCATTTTTAGGAAAGAACATGGGAAGCCTATTATACGCGTGATGAGGAATTGAATGAACAATTGGACTTAAAATTTCTCAAGGTCTAACTCACTCTAAATTAAGCAAATAATTTAGAAATCATTACTGGCCCTCCTTCTAGCACCATTTGTTTTTTACAGGTATTTTGACACACTCACCAACAGTCAGGTAGTTTATGTGAACACTCACCACCTCTCCTAAAAAGAAATAAGTTTTGGGAAACTAACTACTCCAAGGTCTCTATAGTCGGGTCTCGATGGTGATGGGTAGCTCAATGGTTGATGTGGTTGTACCTGTCAAGGGGCATGCTGGTTGAAACAAATTCCAATAACTTCTAATAATTTAACTTTTTTTTTTTTGTATTTTATGATTTAGATTCTCTTTTGAAATAAAATACAAAAGATAGATCAAGGAAACAAGAAATAAAAATGAAACCAATACAATAACAACTTAATGAACTACACAATTAGCACCCTACAATCCAAAAATCATCAATATCATTCAAACCAGCATTCAATAACGGACCTCCAATAAACATGCAAAGTCATGCAACCTCACAAATTCATGGAAAGAATACCACCACAATATCATTCTATCACATTAATTCTCATACACCACTTACGTGCGCAATATGATTCATAAAGCAATAAAACATAAGACCAAATAAAGTTGCTGATTTCAAACAATAGACATTACTAGATTGCAAAGAACAAATTCATAGCACATACGCATAGATCAGGCAATCTATAAGTTGCTTCTTGAATTAACTCCAAAGAATGTATCACAAAACTACTCAAATTCATAACAATAATCCAAAATCTCTAAGTGGGCCTCAAATCATCAATTTGTGGACTCTTACAATGAATAAAAAATTTTAATTTATAGAGTTTCTTGCCCTACTTTCTAGGAAATAAATCTATCTAAATTAAGCACTAAAAGGAAAGGAGTTGCAATTGACATGCAAGTCTCTACCTTGAACTCAGTAAACTATTACAAAATTGCGACTAGGTGAGCATTACGAAAACAACGTTGCATGAGCTAAAACTTTGTAATCATGCAAAAATACAAGTCTCTACCTTGAACTCCAGTTAACTACTACAAAACTGCGATTGGGTGAGCATTACGAAAATAGTGTTGCATGAGTAAACACTTCGTAATCATGCAAAAATGCAAGTTGCTACCTGTGAACTCCACTTGACTATTACGAAACTGTGACTGGGTGAGCATTACGAAAATGGTGCTGCATGAACCAACACTTTGTAATCATGCAAAACTTTCTCAATAATCAAGGTACATGTTGGAGCAACAATTGAAGTCCCAGTGTAGTTGTAATGCCTGCCAAAATACCCAAAAGTAACTAAACAATAATATACAAATGGAGATAATTTTTTTCTTAATTAACATCTAATAACAACTAATGCAACACATAACATCTCCATCTATTTATATTCATTAACCAATTAACCAATATGAACATACTTCATTGCTCATTCATCAAATAATGCAAGTGAAAATAACACAACATCAATAACCTTCCTCTAGGGTACTTTAACATCATTACTTAATTCATTTCCACAATAACATACTACACACTCGATATGTATATTTCACTTTCATTAATGCATCATCTTCTAATTCTCTAACCACGAGATATGCAATCTACAACATTACTTATTCCTCATGATATGAATAATTTTCTTTCTACCAACGGATCTAAGTGAAATCATTCTCATTTATTACATTCAATTAACATCTTCTAACATATTCACTTTCTAATCTATGAATATTCCTCTTTCAAGATTATTTAACATTCTAATTAGCCTCTAAACATTCCATGAAATAATACAACTAATCCATAAAGAAATTTCCATTCTATTCCAACTATATTCCTCTTATTCCCATGATTCATAAAATCACATCTCTATAATAGTACAATTATAATGTCTCTAAATTCCAACTGCAATTCATCTTACAATACGAATACTTTAAATACATCATGAGCATAGCTCTTTCTACTTAAAAGATTCCATCTATGATATACCAAAGATATTACATTACATATATTCCATCTTATCCATTACATAAATCTGCTACAAGGTACATCCATAGTACATCATGAAGAAGAATCCAAGAGAACATCCCAATGGCTAAAATCACCAACCTCTCGACCATGTGGAACCAAAGGAACCACCCCCCATGCTAGGAGATGACACAAGGTCCCAACACACACTCTAAACCCAAGTTGGTACCTAAAAACCAAGGAGACTAACAACACAAAGACTCTCAATCAAGATCCTACATAATACAACAAGAATGACTCCTAGAGGCATAAAACTCATCAAGACATAAATGCATCCAATAAGCATAATCACAAATCATAAAGGGAAAACACATGTAGGAGTGGAGTGTCATCACATGCCATCCTCACAACATAATAACATAATAACACATGACACTAGCCTGATGGACATGTGGAGCCATCTCAACCTATGAGAGACTTAAGGGAGATTAGCTTGCCGTCTTCACGACCTTCTCATACTTATCCTAAAACATCCTCCCTAGGACTAAGTCATGAGGCACCAATCAATTTGTCATCTTATTAATTAATCTAACTACCCAACCCATCAATTATTAGGTTATCACTTATTGACAAGTCACGGAAAACTCCAATGTGCCCTAGCAGTATAGACTTCATGCATCCTTACAAGGAACCTCATGCAAGCCTATCTCTCGTGACCCCGATCATCACAAGGAAGCCCACTCCTCCTAACATGGCCCAACAATAAATCACAAGAGGTTCTACCACATAAATACCTAAAAACAATACTCAAAGCAACCAACAACTTCCACACATATTCTTACAACATAAACAAGGCTACAACAACATCAATATAACAAAATGAGCCTCTTGGCTAATAATAAACAAAGGCATAACAAGCCATCAAATGCTGTCATAGAGAGTAAATATACATAAACCATCAAAATACATCAAGATTGATAAAAGCCAAATTTGGAAAGTACTAACAGACCTCAAATAAAGCCTCTGGTACAAAATCAATTTGGAAAAATACTTCAAAAATGACCAAAACTGGGAAAATACAAAACATAGTCAGGTTAGCGCTTTTGCCTCGTAGGATAGCGCTTATGCCACACATAACAGTGCAAATGCAACACAAGACAACACTCATGCATTCCAGAATCACGCATATGCATTCTAAAACAATGCTTATGTTTCCAGAATCACGCTTATGCATCCTAAGATAACACTTATGCAACGCAGAGCAATGCAAATGCATCACAAAAATAACGTAAATGCATCCCAGAACAACACTTTTGCAGAAACAATGCTTATGCATAAAACTCATGGAAAAATCAGACAACTTTTGAGTAGAATAACAAATCACAAACTTAACAAAAATGCTCGAAAAACATATGGAAAGAGACGCCCAGAAATAAGGATTACTTGGGTATAAACACAATAAAATATCTCCAACTATAGATCAAGATTTACTCACATAACTTCATGGCATAAAATGAGCCGAACAACTGCAAAAACTCACAGAGCAACAGTGAAGAGAGTCCCAAACAATCACAACTAAAGGACTCACAAAGGAAGACCAATCTCATCTCATAGAGGAGAGGATTAATCAACCAAAGGTTCCCACAATAAATTCACAGAGCCGTGAAATGCCATACACAGGAAAAACCAATAAATCTCCTAGTAACTATATAAAACTCAAACAATATAATGCTTTCCTTCCCAAATATTAAACTTCAACATCATTAAAACTATAGAATGAAATACCATTTCAACCCAAACCCAAAACAATGCAGACACAGGCATACACGAAGAAGCCATTGAAAACAAATGCAAAGGAAAAGAACTCCGACCTGCAACTTGAAGTAATGGAAAATGAAGTTGAAGAAGAGCTCCCACAAGCCAACCAAGTCCAAATCCAAGCTCCAGCCAAATCCAAGAGAGAAGAAATCTGAAGCCAAGAAAGAAGCTTGCTGGAAAAAAAATTTCGAGAGAAGAGCAAAAACCAACCCGAAAAACTTCACGGGAAAGAAAATAAAAAGCAACAATAATCCAAAACCCTAGCCTCAATTTCGGCCAATCAAAATATTCCATTTTGGAATATATTTTACCAACCCACCATATAATATAATTTACTCACCCATTTTGAATTTAACCAATGAGAGTGAAGGGTAGGTAAAGTAAATAAAATATTCTTATTTAGCTGAGTGGGATTGTTTTATTTCTTTATTTAATTTAATGTGTTCATACACTCCACTTAGGAATAAAAGTCAAACTATGGAATAAATATAAGCTGTAAATAAATAATCCAAAAAAGGGGATTAAAATCAAATAAACCAAAAGCTAATAAAATAAATTAAAGAACCTAATAAATGTAAGATATCAATTAAATATCAAACCAAAGAAGATCAAATAATTAATTAAAAAATCAAATACCATTAAAGATTAAATCACAATATTAAATAAATATTAAACAACAATAAAGCTCATCAATTATTAAATAATCATAAAATCAATAAACATTAATTATCAAATAAATGTAAATACCCAATAATTAAATATTCAGAGCTTACAAATTAAATAATTTAGAATAAACATTACCAAATATAAAACTACACATCAAGAGCCACATAATTATTCTAACATAAACAAGTAAATCAGCCGGCATACACTGAACTCACCAAACCAAAAGGCCAAGCTTACTAACTAACATGGCGAATTATGCTAAGACGCTGACTACACATGGTGAACAACTTAGACCTAGAGTATGTGAGGGGAAACTCATGCCATCTCTGAAGCACATAAGCCATTGGAACTAAGACACGCTCAGACCTGTGAAGCTAGGTGGAGTCGATGTTTGGTACCTGCAAAATCCTACAACCACAAAACGACAATACAACATATATATATATATATATATATATATATATATATATATATATATATATATATATATATATATATATATATATATATATATATATATATATATATATAGAATAAGCAAGTGATAGAGAATCGCGACGACACATCCCTCTCACAATGAGTGATGTGGAATCATCTCTATCATGAAGACAATCAAACAATAGTCAAACACATATCATAAACATCTCATCATATGTGATCATGAAGTATGGTTAGCGTAATCATAATCATCATCGAAACCATGATAAATCTAATCTCTCAATAATACATCACATAGTAAGCATATAAAATCCATCGAGTACATATATCATCAAATCACATGATCAATCATGATAGTACCAACATCCATATAGATAATCAAAATAACATATGTCTAATAGTGTCTAACCTCCATAATAAATCACTGAAGCACATGAGTAATCATCATCCAAATCATCAAAATATAGTCTAGATAAGTCTATCAAGCATAATGTAAAAGTCAAATCAAGGGTGGACACTATAGTAGTGGTGGTGATGGTAATATTGCATGCAAAACTAGCATTACAAAATGATGGGAGATGCAATTGACATGCAAGTCGCTACCTGTGAACTCCACTTAACTGTTATGAAACTGTGACTGGGTGAGCATTACGAAAATGGTGCTGCATTGACCAACACTTCATAATCATGGAAAACTAATGCCCAAAAAGAAAGTGTGACATCTAGTATCAGTTGAAGCTATAGTGGTTGTGATGGTGGCACTTCTCCAACATGCATTTTTCTTTTTCTAACTGCATGTTTGTCCTTCATTCCTCTTGTAGTTCTAGTAGTTACTGATGAAACATTCTGTGAAAGTGGTTGGTGGGTCAGCAATATACTCCATTCTGAATTTAAAAACTCCGAGCACCTCCTCTGTACTCTCTAGTCTTCTTTCAGGATGAAGTGGAAGGTTCCATAAGTCCAATTCAACTATTATGAAACTAGTGCTCACTACCCACTTCCATAACGATGCTCTAGAGGTAGGTATTTTGTAACATGGAAAACAAGATACATAATCAACTTTATCATATTAGCAAAATCATAAGGGACTAAAATTTTGGGATTTCAGGGTTCTACTTAACTGTTACAAAAATAGCACTCACGGCTCACTTCTGTGATACTGCTCCAGAGGCAAGCATTTCGTAATTTAAGGATTCTGGGGTTTCGGGGTTCATTATTGATGGTTTTGAGATTTTTGGGTTTCGGGGTCCATTATTGAGGATTTCAGGATTTCGGGGTTTCGAGGTTCTACTTAATTGTTACGAAACTAGCGATCACCGCTCATTTCCATGACAGTGCTCCAGAGGCAAGCATTTCATAATTTTAGGATTCTGGGGTTTCAGGGTTCATTTTATAGGATTTCAAGAATCTAAGAAACAAGGCCAACAACCTACGGATCGATAAAAGTCAATTTTATTGAAAGCATGAAATCTAACTCTAAACCCTAAACTATGAAAAAAGGAAACACGAAAAAAAAAAGAGTAAACAAGGACAAGGAAATGAAAGATCAACCCAAAAAAGGAAGGATGAAAGAAACACGAACAAGCAATGACATGATGACAACATTGACCAAGGAGAAGACACACAATGAAGACGAAGACGCACAAGTGACAAGCTCGGAACCTCGGGGACCCAAGTTTCCGAAAAAAATACAAAAAAATAACCCGAGAGTTCAAGAATCCGAACTTCCGAGGCGAAAACCAAAAGACGAACAAACACTTCGAGACTCTGGGAACCCGAAGTTTTGAAGTGATGCTTCAAAACAACACAAAGCGAACTCAGGAGTTTAGGAACTTGAACTTCCAAACAAGAAAATAGAAACACGACCCATAACTTTGGAAACCCAAACTTTCGGGGCTACACAAACAAACAAATGAGACAACAACGAACTTAGGACCCCAAGGACCTAGATTCCCGAAGAAAGAAACCGAAATAAGAAAACAACCCACCTTAGGAACTTGGTAACCCGGGTTTCAAGGTGAACAAAATAAAAGCTAAAAAGCAAAGGAAAAACTAACAGAAAAAAGACAAAAGAGGGGACCTGTATTTTCATAAAAATGAAAATGATGGGACTAGATATGCAAGACATAACAATTACCTCTACCATCAGACCAAAGGAAGTTTCTAATGGATTTTTGGATATTATTGATCTCATAATTGTTGAACATCCACATAGAGGCATAATAGATATTGTAGGAGGAAAGTATTTTCTAGTACACTTGTATCCTTCCACCCATGGACAGGTAATGCTTATACCATCTAGCCAACTTGTTCTCAATTTTCCCTTTCATCCAAATCAACATATCCTTTAAACATGGGTTAACTAGAAATGGTATACCCAAACATATGAATTTCTTATATGCCCCCCCCATTGATAGTTATACTCACTGAACTAGGTAGGGGGTGTCTCTTCCCACCCAAGCAGGGTGGATTTGGTATCAAAGATCTTGGCCCCTGAAGCATCACAAAATAGATTTAATTTCACCATTAAGGATTCCATGTTCTTCTCATGAAGTTATAGGAAAATATTTGTATCATCCACAAATTGTATATTTATCAGGTCCTCCTTATTGGGTAGGGTGATGCCTTTAACCCTTGGGGAGAGGGTATAATCTCTAAGGAGGTAAAAAATAGTATAAGATGCAATTACAAAAAGGGTTGGGGCCAAAGAGGAACCCCTGCCTAATGGATCTTTCTAGAGTTAGGGGTAGAGTACAAGAACCATTCACTTCCACCTAAGTAGGGGCATCTTTAAGTAGGATTTGAACCATCTAGCATAATTCTTTAGGAAAACCAAATGATTCCAATATCATGAGAAGGAAACTCCACTCAATTCTGACATATGCCTTTTCAAAGTCAATAAGGAACATAGCCACTTTCTAGTTAATGTACCTGGCCTAATTCATAGCTTCCCAACTGGTAATAAGATTTTCAAGTATCTACTTGCCTTTGCTAAAGCCAGTTTGTGTGTTGTTCACAAAACTAGAAAGGATATCCACTAGTCTAAGAGCAATGATCTTGGCTAATATTTTATAATAGACGTTTAATAGAGTAATAGGTTTCTAATTTTTAATGAGATACTATTGGCATTGTGTTGTCATTGATGTCAACTAGTATGAGATGACCACCGGTAGCGGAGATGAATGAACAACACTGCTATGAAGGATTACATGATTTGATATCTTGGGTATCACCTTATATTGCAGAACATCGGTGAGGTAAGGAAGATGATCTTAGGAGTCACCTATACACAAGTTAGTGCCCTCCTTGTGTGATGAGATAGAAATATGTTTGAGTGGTGGTCTGTGATGAAGAGGTAGAATATCATCTGTATCACATCAGCACTGGAAGAGAAACAAATCACAAGTATGTTGTGAGGCTGTAGAACAACAGGACTCCCACTAGATGAAGTTGTAGTCATCATGAGAAGAAATGAATGACAGTAAATGTGCTCACATCAAATCACATATGCATGTTTGAAAAGATGTTGCACAAACAAGGAAGTCACATGAAGAGCATTGCAAGATGCTGGAGATTATCTCTTATTATGCATTGTGTGCATAAATGTGAAGAGGTAAAGGCAAGTACTTGAAGGCTCACATCGGATCCATCGGTGAATCAAGGGAATGCCTTAAGTACATGAGATCAGGACAAATAGAGAAGGCATGTTTAGATACTAGTTCAGAGGAAGTGAGAAGTGTTTGTCACCTTGAAAAACCAGTAGAGGAATGAACCAAATTGATAAGGGAAAAGGTAAGGCTAAGAAGAAGCAGTCAGAAATAGATTGACCTGATTAAAGATGGAGTCTTGTGAAGGTTGATGACATGGTGTCGTCAAGAGTGGTAACCGGTATGTAAGTCCATCGTTAATATGGACAAGGTGCAGATACTTGATGGGAATGTGCATGCATAGGTCAGTCATGTCTGAAGAATGGTTTTAGGGTTACACCAGTAGAATAAAAAAGGTCATGACAAGAAGGACAACTTGCAAGGTGTCATATGCCAGTAGGGTTTGTTTATTGGTAGATGGAATCAGTTGTTTGAATGGTCGGTGACTAGGCATGAACCAACAAAATAGCGTGATGAGGTGGATACCGACAGTCATGCCATGAGAGGATGAAATGGCAAACGTGCATAAGGTGGCGAACCTGCATCAGATAAAGATAAAATGTACAATCAACAGGGTAGGTGTAGAGTTGGTCAACTGTGATAAAAGGTCCCACAAATCACGAGACATGTTGCAAATTATTGCAGGGGTTTGTGGCTTGAGGTATGAAGGACAACTACGAGCCAACTAAAAGCAATTGAGGAGATCAAGGTGAATGAAGAAAACAACACAACCAAATCCTAGTGTTTGACCAAGAGACCAGCCGATAGGGTAAAAAGAAGATCGCCAAAGATGGAAGGTGTGATCTAGGAGGCACATAAATGACAGATATTTGTAGACTAGCAGTCTGGAAGATCATATCAGATAAGATCTTATTAGATTTGGTTTGCCTCAAGGGTGGTGAAGAAACCCTAACTGCCTAATTTTGAAATGGTCTTTTGGCGGGAAATTAGTCTATAAAGATGAAGGCAAAAGACATTATTAGATGTTGTTGTAATAGAAGAATATTGTGCTACTGTGAATTGTGATACTTATGCAGGTAATAGAAAATCAGCCTAGTGCTTGACGAGCATCTGAGAAGTGAGTGAGAGTGAGGGAGAACTTGGTTGAAGTGTTCAACCAGTAGGAGAGAAGAACCCGTAGTGTTCATACCGACAGAATAGAAGTGAAGGAGGTTGCAAAGAAGAAAGACAAAGAACTAGCAAAGTGTTATATTGGTAAAGAGCAAAGAGTAAGGTGGAGATCTAGTAGAGTAGAAGAAGAGGATAAGTGTACCGATAGAGTTCATCGGGAGTTAAGTAGCAAAAGAGAGAGTTAGTGTAGCGAAGAAGGTATCTCACAGACAGAGTAAGACATATGATAAGGTTGTAAGATTCACTTGTAACAAGATAAATACTTATGTATTTGATGTTTATGTTATGAACACTGAGTTTTAGCTCAGTGCAGGGGTTGGTGCTCCTTGAGTAGATTCCTTAAAGGTAGGGGTTGTAGCTCCTTTGGGTTGTAGCCCATAAATCAAGTAGGGGTTGTAGCTCCTTGGGTTGGTACCCTAAAGTTAGGGGTTGGTGCTCCTTGTGTTGGTGCTCTAAACTTTGTAACTGTGTTTTCATTGTGAGGCTAGATTGGAGCAGTAGAATCCAACAACATTGCTCACTGAGGGTTTTCCCATCTTGGGTTTTTCTCGTATATGCTAGTGTTATGTGATGTCCCTTGTGTGATTGTATTTGTGTTGGTCTACCCACTAATCCATCAGTTTGCATTGAGGTAGATCTATGATCACATAGGATTAGTAAAAAGAAAAGATTTGAGAACCACCGATTCACCCCCTCCCCCTCTCAGTGGTGCATTGTGTCTAATAATTGGTATCAGAGCATAGGTTCTTAGTAAGATGAGCTTTCTCCAACTTGGGCAGATTCGGGCTTGAGGACACAATGGTTTGTTTAGTGTCAATCTCTGCTCTTGTATTTGATGGTTCAAATTTTTCTATTTGGAGTTGCAAAATGGAATATTCTTTATCCTCTTTAGGGTTTGATGTATGGATGTCAGTAGTTGATGGTCTCCCTAGAAAGATCAGTCTTCCTACTGGATTTGTAGAAGAAAGAAGAAACTAGTACAATGAAGAGGCCATGAAAGCTATATTTAGTGGACTCATCGGTGATGTCTCTTCATAGGTGGACAAGTGTAAAACAATAAAGAGCTTATGGGAAAGATTGAATAAGCTCCATGGAAATTATCCCTCAACTGTAGAAACAACAATTGAAGGAAATATGAGAAATACATCTCATATTTATCTGGATGATGAAGATAGATCTGCTAGTAGCCATAGCAGTGATGAAGAAGGAACTCACCTCTTCATGGCTCAATAATCTTAAAGTGGCTGAGCAAACAGTTCCCTCTGACAAGATGTGTTTGGCAGTGATGATGAAGAAGAGGAAGACATGGCAGATAGATCTAGCCATCAAGATCCATTTGATAATGAAGAAGAAGTTGAAGTTGACCTTGAAGGAGAGCTTATAAATGCACTTGAAGAACTCAATAGAGCTAGAAAGGAATACAAGATATTCAAGAATGCTACCATTGTAGAGCAGAACTGGCTATCAAAATGCCTTTAGGAATCTAAGAAAAGCCTCTCAGAGTTGATGTCTCAAGCAGGAGACACCAAGGAGTGTCGGTGTGAAGATCTAGCTTCTAGGCTAGAAGTGAAGAATGAAGAAAATCAACAGTTGCTTGGAGAAATGAAGTTTCTCTGAAATAACCTTGAGAAGTGTCAAGATGAGCTCAAGGTAAGAGTCCAGTTTGATGGCAACAAAGATGCCTTGGACAAGATACTGACGAATCAAAAGCATGCCAAGGATACTGAAGGTTCAAGAAGTGGTGCCGGTGAATGCTCCACCAGCAAGAATGTCCCTCACAATGACATTTTTTTTGTCTCCTCCAATGGAGAAAACAAAGGCCAAACCTTCTCAGTGAGAAAAGCTCCCTGGAAGAAGATTGATCTAGATACAACCAGTGAGGATTTGCAGACAAGAAAGAAGACTGGTGATGCAAGAAGAAGGAACATTGAAGATCCCAAAGGAAAGGGGAAGATGAGAGTAGAAAGCTTCACTGGAAGCAAGAAGATGAGGAAGCAACAAAGAAGACCTCCTACTGGTAGAGGACAAAGAAATGCTATCTACCCATAGGGGAGAGAAAATGTGGGAGAAGAAGAGACCAGATGGAAGACCTGCACATAATGGACAACCAAGGATCCATTCTCAAAGAAGAAGAAATGGAGATGCAAAACCGGTAAGATCTCCTCATGCATGGCAAAATAAATTTGTAAGTCATATGCCATCATTTACTGGTTACTGTTTTGCATGTAATGCCTATGGCCATAGGGTAGAAGAATGTAGAAAGATATCTAGAAGGAATAATCTAGGATCTCATAAACAACATGCATATGAGAAAAATGTATCCAGGAATAGATACATTCATGTCCCCTCTCCCGGTTATGAAAATATTATTTGTCATGACTGCAATGGATATGGCCATAGAGAGTTTGAATGCAGGAAGAGGAACCTGCAGTCACATGGAGGCTGACAAAATAGCTATGCTCTACAGAAAAGTGAAAATAGAGCATATGAAAGACAGAGACCTGCATGGAACCAAAGGAGAAATCTACCTACAGGAGCAAGAGGTCCACCAATTTTGACTGCCAATCACATCAACATGACCAGGAGAAGATGGTCAAACTAGTATGCTAAGAGATTTCCCAATCATGATGTGGGGATGGATGTTGTGTGCTACTATAGCACTACTTCTGGTCATGATGGAGGATCATAAAATGGAAAGCCCCTTCAATAGAAGAAGGAAAGACATGCTTCCCAGACTGAAGATGGGAAGATGAATGAGACCAGGCAGGTATGGAGGAAGAGGACCATGGCCCAGCATTGTGCACCTTTTGCACAGGTGATATCTCCTAAATCCTAAAGGAAATGCAGGATCTTAGGGGGAGTAGCACATTGAATTTATTATTCATCCCCCCCCTTAGTGAAGAAGGCAACATGGAAGAACACATTGTTTTCTATGAAAAGGAAGGAAGTAATAAGTATGTGTAGAGGTTGCATTAACTACACATCTACTGATCAGTGTTGGATCGCCACTGCATGCTTCAATGAGTAAAGGCTAACAATTGGTTTCAGGTGTTAACCAGTTTGTGCAGGATGTTATCGACTTGTATACTAATAGGTACTTGCAGGTTATGTAAGACAATGAAGTTGGAGACCATTGCATTATCCCCGGCAACATGGAGTGAAGTTATGTCTTAGGTGGTGTTGATGAAGACCCAAATGACATATGTTGGTCCTAGTTGTTGATCATGTAGGCATGCATGATTTTGGGCTAACTGGTTTGACTCTTGGCATGATGATAACATTATCTGGCATTGTGTAGATCCAGGATCATGTCATAGGTTGTGGTGGATATAATAGAATTAAAAGATCATCAGATGATCACATATGCACAGCTAAACTGGTATATGGAGAAGATCGGAATCCCGATAGTGTATCTGACCAAAGATAAGAACCTGAGGTGTATGACTCAAGGGGAGTTCAAGTGCTCATGATGCAAAGCTTTCTTGCTTGAACTTGTAAGGATATTGACTGCCAAACTATGGGAGATGGAAATTGCAGAGGTGTTGCAAGTTGACCGACAGATGAGTAATATTCACTGACACATCAGCAATTGGTATCAGTCTTTCTGCAAATTGAGTTCAAATTGCATCGGACTTGCATGCTCAATTAGTGTCATCTAATGGTTAAGTTACCCATCTCAAGTGTTGTGACTTGAGAAGATGTAACAGTCGGTGACAAAGATAAGAAGTGGTATCAATGAAAGTGTTACATCCAATGAAGACAAAGGGAGAGAAATAATTCTATCAGTGACCAGTAAATCCATGGATCACAGTAAAGGGGGAGAAAGACTATGTATTATGCCAGATACTACATGTGTTGACATCAATGCCAAAGGGGGTGATTGTTGGCATTGTGTTGTCATTGATGTCAACCAGTATGAGATGACCACCGGTAGTAGAGATGAATGAACAACACTGCTATGAAGGATTACAAGATGTGATATCTTGGGTATCACCTTGTATTGCAGAACATTGGTGAGGCAAGGAAGATGATCTTAGGAGTCACCTATACACAAGTTAGTGCCTTACTTGTGTGATGAGATAGAAATATGTTTCAGCGGTGGTTTGTGATGAAGAGGCAGAATGTCATCTGTATCACATCAAAACTAGAAGAGGAACATATCACAGGTATGTTGTGAGGCTGCAGAACAACGGGAATCCCACCGGATGAAGTTGTAGTCATCATGAGAAGTAATGACTGATAGTGAATGTGCTCACATTAGATCACATATGCCTGTTTGAAAAGATGTTGCACAAACAGGGAAATCACATGAAGAGCATTGCAGGGCTGAAGATTATCTCTTATTATGCACTGTGTGCATAAGTGTGAAGAGGTAAAGGAAAGTACTTGAAGGCTCACATCGGATCCACCGGTGAATTGAGGGAATGCCTTAAGTACATGAGATCAGGACCGACAGAGATGGCATGTTCAGATACCAGTTCAGAGGAAGTGAGAAGTGTCTGTCACCTTGACAAATTGGTAGAGGAATGAACAAAATTGATAAGGGAAAAGGTAAGGCTAAGCAGATGCAGTCAGAAATAGATTGACTTGATTAAAGATGGAGTCTTGTGAAGGTTAATGACATGGTGTCATCAAGAGTGGTAACTAGTATTTAAGTCCATCATTAATATGGACAAGGTGCAACTACTTGCTAGGAATGTGCATGCATAGGTCAGTCATGTCTGAAGACCGGTTTGAGGGTTACACCGGTAGAATAAGAAAGGTCATGACAAGAAGGATAATTGGCAAGGTTTCATATGCCAATAGGGTTTGTTTATCGATAAATGGAACTGGTTGTTTGAATGGTCGGTGACTAGGCATGAACCGACAGAACGATGTGATGAGGTGGTGAACCTGCATCAGATAAAGATGAAATGTACAATTGACGGGGTAGGTGTAGAGTTGGTCGACTGTGATAAAAGGTCCCACAAATCACGGGACATGTTGTAGATTGTTGTAGGGGTTTGTGGCTCGAGGTCTGAAGGACAACTATGAGCCAGCTAAGAGCGATTGAGGAGATCAAGGTAGATGAAGGAAAAAACACAATCAAATCCTGGTGTTTGACCAACAGACCAACTGATAGGGTAAAAAGAAGATCGCCAAAGATGGAAGGTGTGATCTAGGAGGCGCATAAATGATATATTTTTGCAGACTGGCAGTCTGGAAGATCAGATCGGACAAGATCTTATTAGATTTGGTTTTCCTTGAGGGTGGTGAAGAAACCCTAACCACCTGATTTTGAAATGGTCTTTTGGTGGGAAACTAGTCTATAAAGATGAAGGCAAAAGACATTATTAGATGTTGTTGTAATAGAAGAATATTGTGCTACTGTGAAATGTGATACATCTGTAGGTAATATAAAATCAACCTAGTTCTTGACGAGCATCTGAGAAGTGAGTGAGAGTGAGGGAGAACCTGGTTGAAGCATTCAACCAGTAGGAGAGAAGAACCCATAGTGTTCATACCGATAGAGTAGAAGTGAAGGAGGTTGCAAAGAAGAAAGACAAAGAACTAGCAAAGTGTTATATCGGTAAAGAGCATAGAGTAAGGTGGAGATCTAGTAGAGTAGAAGAGGATAAGTGTACCGATAGAGTTCATCAGGAGTTAAGTAGCAAAAGAGAGAGTCGGTGTAGTAGAGAAGGTATCTGACCGAAAGAGTAAGACATATGATAAGGTTGAAAGATTCACTTGTAACAAGATAAATACTTATGTATTTGATGTTTATGTTGTGAACACTGAGTTGTAGCTTGGTGCAGGGGTTGGCGTTCCTTGGGTAGATGCCCTAAAGGTTGGGGTTGTAGCTCCTTGGGTTGGTACCCTAAAGTCAGGGGTTGGTTCTCCTTGAGTTGGTGCCCTAAACTTTGTAATTGTGCTTTCATTGTGAGGCTGGATTGGAGCAGTAGTGGTGGAGGAGCACCTATGAAGACCTATGGAGGCAAGGTGCATCAGAGTCACTGATAGGACCTCATATAGAATCAAGTAGAAATGAAGTCTAAAATGCCTTTAAGGTCTTAAAACAATGTAATCATGGCCATTAGAGCCAATAAATGCAATGAAATGTAATAGAAAGGTCAAAAAGTGTAAAGTTGTCAAAATTGGTAATTAGGCCTAGAAAGGGCTAAAATTGGGTTTTGAAGGGTAGAATAGGTTTGTGAGGAATAGAATCATGTAATAATTTTTAAAAAGTTCATTTAAGGACCATTTGGGTTGGGTTGGATGATTAGTTTCCAAAGTATCAAGTTGACAAATGAAATTGTCAATCTTGACAATTTTTGAGCAACTTTTATTGTCAAAAATGCAAAAATGACAAAAATAGGTGGTTAGAGGTAGTTGGGTGGTTATGGTTCGGTATTTAAGGACAAAAGTGCTATAAAATGTTGTAAAAAAATAACATTGAGGGATATTATGAGTGTATGGTCGAAGACAATCATTTGGAGCAATAAAATCCATATTTTTATGTGCATTTTCTGAGTTTCAACATGAACAGTTTGATCCTTATTGATTTTAATACATTTGATGTTTATATCTTGAAGGTTTATTGTTTAGGGATGATAAAGGAATGATTTAACCTTTCTTTGGAAGTGGTGGCATTCATTTTCATTGTGTTTAAGCAAAGCTCTTTGCATTTTTGTGAAAACTACTAGAACCCTGGCTTAGGGTAACCAGTGGCTTTATAAATGTGATATATTTTGTTTTAATGATTGAAAAATCCTCATTTTGGGAAGGGATGAGGTGAATGGTGTATACTATCTGTCCAAGGTGTTTAAAAGGTTCCATGAAGGATTTGGCATGTGCATGCAAGAGGTTTTTATGACTGTTGTTGTCACAGGGGCAGATTGACTGTTACAGTCAAATGGTGGAGGCTTTGTTTGTTATGGCAGAGCATGTTAAGGCCAGAAGAGATTAGGGAGGTGTTGGTTGCTATGTTGAAAACCTTCCTAAGGTGTTGGATCAAGTGGAGTGTCTAAGGAAGGGCTTAAACCAGTGGGTTTCCAAAGATAGCAGTAGACTGTCATAGTGTGACCGAATGACAGTCACATAAAATGTAGCCTGATGTGGGGGCCATATCTCAGAGTTGAACCATTGGATTTGTCTAAATTTTGGATATGTTGTTCCAAATAAAGCTCTTCAGAATCTCACTAGAGAGATTGATTATTTTATAATTGGGTCAAAAGTTATATACCTCTCTGTATAGGTATATCTAAGAGGACAACAAGAAGGTAACTTTGGTTTTATTTAATCAAAGTGTTAAGCATTTTTGGCTTGTGAACCTATTTTGGATTCTAGTGGATTGTATGGATTTCAAATTAAATGTGGGAAGAGTCTACCTTGGTTTTATGGTATGGAGGAGGCTTAAGAGTCAAGTGTTGACCCTAGAGTAGGGTCTAAAGGAGTGAGTAGGTTATCAAACCTTAAGAGTGCAGTCTTAAACAAATGATGAGATGATCAATCATGATCAATAGAAGTTGGAATGGGGAGTTGGTTTCACCTAGCATGTAGAAGGATCCTTTTGAGTGTCACCTTGAGTGATTGAACCCTTGAGAGTTCTAGAAGAGAATATCCCTATGCATCAAGTAGACTCCAGCAACATTGCTCATCGAGGTTTTTCCCATCTTGGGTTTTCCTCTTATATGCTAGTGTTATGTGATGTCCCTTGTGTGATTGTTTTTATGTTGGTCTCCCCACTAACCAATCAGTCTACATTGAGGTAGATCTATGCTCACATAGGATTAGTAAAAATAAAATATTTGAGAACCATTGATTCACCCCCTCCCCCTCTTAGTGGTGCATTGTGCCAAACAGATACGTGTCCCCATCTTTAGGGAGTAGTTTAATTATCCCTTTATTTATCTCTACTCCTAGAGTTCCTATTTCTAAGGCTTCCTCATACACTTATAATAAGTCCAACCTTATCTACTCTTTAGCATCTTTATATAATTCAATAGGTAAACCATTAGGGCATGGTGCCTTGTCATTTTTAAGAGTGGTGATGGCCTTGAGGATCTCCTCAATTTTGACTGGCTTCTTGAGAAAACTAGCCTTCTTATCCAAGATTTTCTTTGGAATAAGTTCTTTGCATCTATCCCTTGCAAGTTGACTAGACGAGGATTTTCCCTCAGAGGAAAATAAACTCTTATAGTATAGAAAGAATGCATCTTTAATGTCATTATTTTCCACCATTTATTTTTGTTCTTCCCAAACTCTATCAATCCTTTCTTTGAATTCCTTCTACCTTAGGAGGTTAAAGAATAATTTAGAGCCCTTGTTTCCCTGTTCTAACCAGTCGATCATGTCCCTTACCTTGATTCCATGGACCTTATGATTTTGAATGCCCCTAAGAGTGTTTCTGGTCTAAGACAACAATTGCACTAGATCCTGATTGGCAGGGTCCATTTTCGTTTGAGCTTCCAGCCTCATAAGGTTGTCAACCAAGCCCCTTTCAAGTTTCATCTCATCCTTAGCTTTTTTCTTGCCTATTTTTTCCTCGTAATCCTCCAAATAATCACATTTATTTTCCATCTATCAATGGTTGAACTAGCATGGCAATCCCATTTATTAATTTTTTGAATCATATAGATAACACATCTAACATCTTGGTCCTCAAGAAGGCTAGTATTAAGGATAAAGTTATCTTCTCTCTTAATAGGTATGCCAACATTTGAGTTAAATAAAATCTATGCTTTGATAGGATGGTGATCTGATGGGGTGTAAGGCTATACCCTAATAGTGGAACCATCATCCTCCTCTTGGAAGGAGAATAAATCTTTATTAGCATAGAATCTATCAAGCCGAATGTAGATTCTTATTCTTCTTCCTTGTTGATAGTTACACTAGGTATACCAAATGGACCCATATTCACTCTTCTTTCCTTCAAGGGGATCAAATAGCCTAAGCTTATTCTTCATCCTTTCCCAATATAGTTTCTTCCCACTTTTCCACTCTAGCTCCAAGCCTCCTGACTTATCTTCCTAGTTCCCAATCATGTTGAAGTCTCCTCCAATAATCCATGGGACATTCGGGAGAGTGCTCAACCACTTCCACAAACCAATTCTCTCACTGTAATCATTAGATGCATAAAGGGACCATACCTAAAATTTAGTATCCTGATCATAAATAATGGCCCACACAACTCTATTGTAAGGAGAGCAACCATTATCCACAACCTTATTTCTCCTCTTGTTGCCTATTAGAATGATTTCTCCCCCTTTCCTTTGTCATGGTTGGTAGAAAAGGGGGAAGCATCTTTCTAGATATACCTAAGCTTCACATCCAATGTGAACTTGGTGGCTTTCACTTCTTACAACATCAATATATCAGTATGCTTTTGTTGCATCAAAAACCTCTTGATGATATTTTTTTTATTCGGGGTCTCAAGACCCCCAACATTCCAGGACATATAATTTAAATTCACAAGAAACATTCTTGAATGATATCCATGGCAACCTTAAATTTGTTAAAACATTTAAGGAGTTCCTTATGAGTGTCCTTCTTCTAAGGTAGAGGAGACTACTTTCCTTTAGGTCTCCCCCTCTTCTTCTTGGCTTTAATGAAGAGGTCATTTCCAATGGGAATTAACACCTCACACTCATCCTTAATACGCATATGCAGTTCATTGTTGTCAATCCTGTTATCCGATTTGGTCTGGATGTTGTATGCAATCGGTATGTGCAGTTTTTGTTATGAGATAATGTTGTGCCTTCTAGTATCATGTGAGATGTGATGCAGTAAAATGGAGTTGATATAATGAAATGACTTTCGGAAGATCCCTATCTCTGAAATTCTAAATTGCACTCACATTACTCCCAGTAATAGATACGCGTCCTGATATCAGGTATTTTGGTTATGTCAAGTGTATCACTTCATGTCTCATGGCTCGCTATCCTTGGTACATGTGGAGTCTGTATTTTGGAGCTTTGGAGATGTCATGTTTGAGTTTTGTGATAATGGGTCAGTATCTATGGGTCTAGATGATCCTGTCCCATTCTAGTAATTAAGGTATATGCATTGGTAAAATAATTATGCAAAAGGAAGCGTGTAAAGATCTTGTGGAGACCAATTCATTTGTCACGTTTGTGTTCGAGGCTTTATTGGGTGACATGTTGTGCTAGGCTGAAACATTATTCCAATGTATGAGTCCTCTGGCACACACACACACATATAGAAGCATGTGATGTGTGTTGAAGTAAGTGTGTGTGTGTGGAAAATGCATGTGTGAGAGTGAGTAAGTAGAAGCAGTGTGAAGTATAAAGTTGCAGACAACAAAGGCATTTGGTGCAAAGTCAGAGTGCAGATTGTATTATAGTATTGTAGTAGTCCTTTACTGGACTTGCTACAAGTACTTGAGGAAATCAATATAGAGATCTTTCACTGGATCTATCGTAAGGGATTTGAACTTAATCTTGGAATTGATCTCATGCATTCAGAGATGCAATCCTTTTCAATTCATTCTTACTTGCTGCAGTGAGCATTCTGACAGTAAGAAAATTTTGTATTTTTGCAGTGAGTCATTCTTGTAATTTGTCATTGAGCCACCCTTTTGTAAAACATCATATGAATAGTTATATTCTCTTGATAGTTAACTCTCTTCATGGTTGTTCCCATTTGGGTTTTCTGTGTATAAATTATGATGTTTCTCTTCTGGCTGTATTTTTTATGATTATTCCACATTTGTTGTTTTATGTGTGATGAGTAAAATTAATGAATTTGATATTTTGGCAAAAGGTTTAAATTTGGAGAAAGTTTAAAAATATGTGGGAATACTGATTCACACCCCCTCTCAATATTCTGGTTCCTTCGACCAATTCAACAATTGGTATTAGAGCTTTGGTCCCTTGTTTGAAAGCTTAACCGCTTGAGGGAGATTCATGTTGGTTGAATCATGGCACCTATGTGCATGACCATAGAATTTCAGTTGGATGAAGACTTGAAGACAACTCTTGAAGATTTGGAAAGGGTTGAATTAGAGAATGAGGAATTGAAGGATAATGTGAAGGTAGCAAATGAATGTGTGCAAAAGTTGAGAGAAAATTCAGAAATTCAAACTAAGGCATAAGGAGGTTAACAATTAGCTGAAGCAAGCAAATGAGGCTGTTAAAGATGTAATGAAAAAGAGTGAGGAGAAGGATAAGTTAGAGGAGACCCTAAAAGAAAAAATCAAGATAAAGTCTAAGGAATGTGAGAAGCTAGAGCTAGAAGTGAAGAAGTTGAAGATAGAGAATAATATTGATGACAGTAGAAAACTTTTGGAAGACCTGATCAACATGCAGAAAGCTCATTTAGACAAGACCGTACTTGGTTTTCAACCTAGTGAGTGTTTGGATCAAAAGGATAAGGACAAAAGCAAAGAGGTTAAATTTGAGAAGAAATGGAAGATGCAGGAAATACCCTAAATCATATTACTAGTGCAAGAAGGCCACTGTTTGATCAACCTAATGCATTAAGGTACCCATCTTTTAATGGTTATTGTTTTCAATGCAATAAATTTGGACATAAGGTTGCAAACTCTAGAAGCATTCAATGTTATAGTTGCAAGAGGTTTGGTCATAAATGAAATCATTGTAGAAACCATGATGTGAGTCAGAATCATAATCTGGTTGAAGCAAACAAGATGAATTACAACTTTCATGGATATTGTTATACTTGCAATGGCTATGGTCACAAAGCTAATCAATGCAGATATAGATCTCATTCAGTAAACACTGTAAGGAAGGTTATCAGTTGTTTCAAGTGTAAGCAGTCTGAACATTATGCTAATCAATGTGGAAATGAAAATATGTAGAAATATATTGAGAAGAGTCTGATGAAGAATGATGAATCAAAGAAGAAGGAAAATTTGGTCTAGAGAAAGAAGGAAGTGAACAAAGGAAGTGAGCCTAACATACTGAAATCCGGTGTAGGCACCTCTTCCTCTAGAAATTGAGTATAATGCTTTGGGTCAGGGGGAATTCTCCTTTGAAGGAAAAATCTTTTATCCTCCCCTATCTAAGTGGATCATGTTGTTGATCTGGCATGACTATGTTTAGAAGGCATCCGAAAAATTAAAGGTATTTTGTTGACATCATTGATAAGACAGTTCTTGGCGGAAAAACCCTAAAAGGAGATTTTCGCAAGATAAGTATCGGATTTTTTAATACATTCTTGTTGGAAGAATGTTGCAAATATGTGCTTGAGAGATGTTTGAGAGATGTGTTGTCATTGATGTCAACAAATTTCTGTCTAAGACAGTGATGTAGTGAAGTTCAATGAGTTAGTTTGTTCAACGTAGTAAGTATGATGAAGATCAAAGTTTGTGGATTAAAGAGTTTGTAGAGGGTTGTCTATAGTTGATTTAGTTAAAGTTTCAGAGGTTTGCATGAAGATTTGATTGAGTTATGGGTATCTATTTTGTGGCTTGTTTTTCAGTTGTTTAATGGTGATAGAGTGACAATATTTTGATCTGCATTGCTTTGCATTTTAATATCTTATTCTATAGATTTGGAGGTATGTTTGGGATGTTGGTGTGTGTTTTTTAGTCCCAACCGGTGCTAAGAGGGGAGGGGTGAATCAGGACTTAATCAAAATTTCACAATTTAACTTTTATCTTAAATCTTATTTCATCTAAGATCCAACAATATACTTAATCACTGAAGTAAAATATGCAATCATGAAAAGTTGACAGTGACACCAAGAAGTTATCTCGTGGAAACCCAATAGGGAGAAAACCATGGTGTGAGTAGGAACTCACAAAATTTGCACTCTTCTGGAGTACGCCCGGTTAAGAGACATCCTTGTTAGGAGATTACAAAGACATTGTTAGGTGCCACCCAGTTAAAGGATTTTGTTCAAGGCCGGTTAGTGCCTTTACCCTGTTAAAGGTAGCCTGGCTAGAGGACTCTGAACATCAGCTAAGATGTTACCCGGTTAAGGGATTTTACAATAGGGACATGTTAAAGTCCACCCAGTCAAGGGATTTATGTTACAATTGTTAGAAAGCAATAGATGGATGGTATGCTGAATTATCTATTGATAGCTTGATCAGATCTCAATATGCATTCCACTCAATACACATCGGTTGTGTCTTATCTGCACAGTACCAGTTTCCTTCTTACACCTTTGGCTATTCACTCAACCGGTCATCTCTCCTTCAGCAATGCAGTCTGCCAGTCTTCTGACCTTTGGCTCTACACTCTGCTGGTCCATTGTCCTTCGACTCTACCCTCAGTCAGTTCTCTGTCCATCGGCTCTACACTCAGCCGGTTCTCTATCTGTCAGCTCTGCACTTAGCCGGTTCTATGTCTGTCGACTCTAAACTTACTCGATCTACCTCACACATACACTCAACTATGCTAACACCTCTTAGCACTTCCTCTCACTTTTCTCTTCACCCTAGATCGCCTTCAACAAGATTTCCTTGTTTCAAAATTCATGATCAAAAACATTCTGAAAGAGCTCAAGAACTCTTTATACATTTTCAATCAACACCTACATGCATATCCTCAATTAGATCAATCAAGGATTTTAGAAGATTTCAAATTCAAACTCTCCCGCTCTTTCTCTACGCACCTTTCAGCAATTTCGTCAAGTGTTCAACTAGTTCTGCCACCGCATCTTCCAAGGATAGAATCCTCTGAGACATGTCCAGTCAAATAAATGTGAACCAGAGAATCTGCATGTAATCATTCTTGACTGCATGGTAACTTAAAGTTAATTCTACCAACAAATGATTTGGCATAGACACGAGCCTACCAACTCATTCTTTGCCACCGCAACTAAATGGCCGATCATTGTTCCAAAACTTTTGGTGATCGCCTGCCTTCCTTCAGTCATACTAGTGTACCGGTATGTAACTACACTTCTTGCTTTACCGGTTCATTCTTTGGTTGCTAGTTTGTTGTGCTAGCATCATGTTTCTCCCTTGTTTGCCAGAGAGTTACTCGTTGGTTGGAACAAACAAGTTTCTTTGCCCGAGTCACCTTTTTTTACTTCACCGTCATCAAGGTGACCGATCTTCCTGAATGATAGATCGGTTGACTTACTTTATCTTTCCTTGAGTTGAAGTACCCTTTTATCATTCAATACCCATTCATTATTGCTTACTGAAAAGAGACATCACTTTACCTATATCACTACATTGGTTAGTATCTTCACTGGTAAGTGTTGAACATCAATGACAAACCTTAGCATATATATACTAGTTTTCTAGATTAACCGGTATTGTCAATGCCAACAATCCAACAGTGTCCTCACTTCAAGTGGTTTGTGGTTTGGAGGTCTACAAGTGATTTTTCAAGGTTATAAATCATTGCAATTAGTGTTCCTGAGGTTTGATATGAAGATGGTGGTGATTCTAGTAATTTGTGTTGGTGCAGATGTTGCTATTGTAATTCATGATGCTTGTGGATATCTTCAAGGATCGTGTTCCTTTTGTGTTGATGATCTGCATTGATCGTTGAGCTTGTAATTGATGTTTTCCTTCGATACATTGGTGTTCTTCATGTTCTTGGCCGACCAGATGCTAGTAATGTGCTACAAATGTTCGAGGCATAATTATTGGAGGTCTAATGTGTTCGAGGCAAAATATTTGGGTTTGTGCTATGTCTTGACTGACATTGCTTGGTGTGCATGTAATATTGTATTCAGTGTGGTTGTATTATTGTAATTAGGTGGTGAGTGTTGAGCCGACCTTGATAATTTCTCCAAGGTTGATGTTATGTATAAATAATTGGAATAATTTTGTATTCAAGTGTGGTGGTGTGTGGATGAGTGTGAGTGTGTATGTGTGTTGAATGTATACATCTTTTGAAGGAAGAGAAGAAGTGTGAAGAAGAAAGTTGTATTGTGCTTCAATGAGACTGAACTAGGCATTAAGGAAATGATATTTCTTAGTTCATAATTTCTGAAAGTGATATGTGATTGTTTGTATAGGCAGTGAGCCTTTTTATTTTGAGCAATGAGCTCTAGGTAGTGTGCCTGAATGCATGTACATTCTGCATTGTAATACTTCTAATAGAGTATACCTATATTGTGGTTATCGATGGTATGATGATTCAATAGGGATCTGATTAACTACTAAGAGGGGGGGCAAATCAGTAGATAGAAAACTGACATAAACTTTTCCCCAAACAAAAACAACCTCTCAATTCAAACTCAGAACTGACAAATTGCAATATCACTGTCAAGTAAACTGGTTGACTGTCATAAAAGAATAATAGTAAAACAACTCTAAAACTCTCAAAACCTTTTAACCAAAACATCCAAGTACTTTAGTGACAAAAGTAAAAGCTCATTTCAGATTGTTGTCAGTCATCATATCATAACTAAGTGGATTTAGTTTTTAAGCAAATTAACCATATCAAATATAACCACAAAAACATTCACCACTTGACACAATGATTTTGACATGGAAACCCAAATGGCAAAACCCATAGTGGGGATGAATACCCACAAGTATTCTAAACTCTTCTGAAGTTTTCCTTGTTAGGAGCCAAGCCTAATAAAGCTTTACAATAAGTCATGTTAAGAACATATCCTATTAGGGACCACCTGGTTAAGGGATTGACTATAATGCCCTATTAGAAGCAATACCCTGCTAAGAGTAACCTTGGTAGAGGATTTGAAATCCAAACTAATGGATCACCTGGTTAGAGGATTTAGATAACACTAAGATTGTTAGACCTTAACTGGTTAAGGGATTTGAGTGTTGTAATTGTTAGAGAACAATAGGGGTTTGTTGATCTGGTGAATAGCACTACTCTACTTGATCAGATCCTTTTCATGCTCCTATCTACCTTTACACATGCTATAGATACATCATCTAGTTTGGCAACCAATCACTCTTACATTCAACCAAAATTTCCAACACTACAACAAAACAACTCATCAACCTTATAAACAAAATAATAGGTCGGTAACACATCACAAACCTAAGATCTCATAGAGATTACAAACAAATCGGTTCAAGTATGACCGTTGGATTACATAACAATTACTTGCACATCATTCAAGATAACCTTGACTGCTCCTTGATCATCGCTTCATTGAACTTTGTAACTCATCACATGATTTTAATTACATGCAATGAACTTTCTCATTCCCAAGATAAAAACCATTATCTCTACACTCCAAAAACCATTTGAAACTCTTCTCATACAACATGCATACATGTCATAATCATTACTGCTCATCATTTGATCATAACCCAATACAGTTGATTCACCAAAATTCATCGGTTAAGCTTTATCATATCAATACGTAGGGTTTACCGGTTGATATCACTTCTTCTCTAGTAATACCAATTTCCTTCACAAGCTCACCTACCTATTACAATTCCATTCACTAGCTCTTCCTACCTGTTACAAAACAACATTATTACAACATCATTACCGATTATAATTGATATCAATGACAACATTAAAGTTCATCAATGCAATCTACATGCAAATGCCAACAATCTCCTCCTTTGGCATTGATGGCAATATACGTATCAGTACCCTTGATTGCTATGATTGTGAATAGGAATCTTGGTTTACATTTTACCATGTATTCTCCTTCAACTAAGTCTCCATGTCTTCAGCTGGTAACTGGCTATAGATCTTCTCTCTGTCAATCATTTAGTTCTTCTCCACAATCATATAGTTATTCTCCCCCTTTAACAAAAATGCCAAAGTGAAAGTAAAACATGCAGTGTCATACTTCATTGTTTTACAATATCAACCTGCAACTTGATGCTTCCCCTGTGGAATAAATCCATTCTACACCAATCCTGCTTCAAGATTCTTCAATTAGCTCCGGGACTGAATTATTTCACATCATGCTCAATGGACCTCATGTAGGGGCACAACCCCTAGCTAACCTCTAAGATACTCAAAATTAGTCTTAATCAAAGGTTTAGTAAAGATATCTACTAGCTACTCCTTTGTAGATACATGCTCCAATAACACATCTTTACTCTGCACTTTCTCTCTTGAGAAATGATATTTCAGCTCAATATGCTTGCTTCTAGCATGCAAAATCGGGTTCTTTGAAATATTTATTGCACTAGTGTTATCACATAAAATCTTTACTGGATCTGTAATCTTCAACTTGAATCCTTCCAGAATGTGTTTCATCCAGATTGCCTGGGTACAATTCATATACACTGCAACATACTCAGCTTCAGCAATGGACTGTGATATACAACTTTGCTTCTTGTTGCTCTATGAAACAAGTCTTTCTCTAAGAAAGAATGCACCATCGGTTGTGCTCTTCCTATCATCAACATTACCTACCCAGTTTGCATCTATATAAACTTTCAAACCAAAGTTATATACGTATGGATACCATAATCCATAGTCAATAGTACCTTTCAAATATCTGAATATCCTTTTGGTTTCTATCAAATGTGTCTCCTTTGGATTCTTCTAAAATCTGGCAACTAAACCAAATGCATGAGCAATATTCGGTCTGCTGTGAACAACATAATGCAATTTCCCTATCATTGAACTCTACTCCTTTTCATCAACGGATGTGGCTTCATCCTCCTTAGACAATTTAAAACTTGTAGCCATTGGTGTTCCAACTAGTTTACAGTCACTCATTCCAACTGTATTCAATACCTCTTTTACATACTTAGACTATGTGATGAAAATACCACTCTTCATTTGCTGAATTTGCAAACCTATGAAGAATTTTATCTCTTCTACTAGAGACATTTCAAATTCACTTTTCATCTCATTTTAAAAGTCATCACTCATGTCATCATTGCCTCCAAATATCATATCATCCACAAACACTTCACTAACCAGTATCTTATCTCCTTCAGATTTGAGATATATATTGTTGTCTTCACTAGTTCTTTGAAAACCTATCTTCATCAGGTGTGAATGTAGTCTTTCATACCATGCTCTCGGTGCTTTCTTTAAACCATATAGTGCCTTGTGCAATTTACACACCATATCTTTTGCATCAGTCAAAGCATAACCATCTGGCTGCTCAATGTATACTTCTTCCAGTATTCCATTCAAAAATGTTGACTTCACATCCATCTGATATACTTTGAATCCCTTATATGCTGCAAATGAAAGTAGAGTCTTAACACCTTCTAGTCTAGCAACTAGTGCAAAAGTCTCACCATAGTCTTCTCCTTCTTCCTGTGCATAACCTTTGCATACCAATCTAGCTTTGTTTCTAACTACTACTCCATCTTCATTCAATTTGTTCCTGAATACCCATTTAGTACCTATCACATTTTTATTCACTGATCTGGGTACTAGGGTCCATGTGTTGTTCTTCTCAATCTAATCAAGCTCCTCCTCCATAGCTTTAATCTAGTGATCATCTCCAAATGCTTCCTTAGCAGTTCTAGGCTCAATGGTGGAGATCATGCAAGAATTTTCTCTTATTCTTCTTCTGGTTAACACTCCAGCATCTTTATCTCCAATAATCTGGTCAGGATTATGATTGAGTCTCACATACCTTGGAATAACATGATCATTATCTTTAGGTTCTTCTTCTGAATCTGCCTGTTCCAATTGAACTAGCACTACAACATTCACTTCATCAACTTCTGGTTTCACCAGTTCTGGATCCAAAGTCAGAATGCAAGGTTCTTCATCCTTTTTCTCATTAATGGTTTCTCCTGAGACTTCAAGATACTCATCCACTTGAACATCAACACTTTTAATGATTCTCTGTGTTTGATTGTTGTAACATTTGTAGGCCTTACTCTTGGTGGAGTAACCAAGAAATATGCCTCTTTATCAATATCTGGTTCATAGTGTAGACAATTGTGCTGACAACCTCTCTCCAAAAATGTTTTGCTACTCCTCCTTGTATAAGCATTGTTATAGCAGCTTCAACAACTGACCAGTTGTTCCTCTCAACAATACCATTCTGCTATGGTGTCCTCAGTGCAGAAATATGCCTCTTGATTCCATTATCTTCACAATATCTAGTGAATTCCACTCAAGTAAATTCACCACCTTTATCAGTCCTCAGACACTTTATCTTCTTACCACTTTCCTTTTCAGCTAAGGCCTTGAATGCCTTGAACTTACTAAAGGCTTTTGTTTTGTCTTTCAAGAATGTGACCCACATCATTCTTGAGCAATCATCAGTGAAGATCATAAAATATCTGTCACCTTGAATACTCTTAGTTCTTATTGGTCCACAAAGATCTGTATGAACCAAATCTAATAGATGTTCTGCTGAAAAACATTTGCTCTTAAAGGTTGAGGATGTCATCTTTCCCAATTGACATTCCTTACACAGAGCATTCACCGGTTTGTCCAACTAAGGAAAACCTCTTATGGAATTGGACTTACTGGCCTTAACAATATTATCAAAATTTATATGACAAAATCTCTGATACCAAAGCCAACTGTCATCTACTTTAGCAATTAAATAGTTGTTGACTTTAGGATTCAGGTGAAATAGGTTACCTTTTGTCTGCTTGTCGGTAGATTTTGCTCATTCCATTCTTGAATTCCAATGGATAACCTATGTCATTGAGTTGAGCTACACTTAAAAGATTGTGCTTTAATCCTTCAACCCAATAGACATCATCTACACTACTCTTTCCATTAAGAGAAATGGTTCCCTTTCCTTCTACCATGTAGGGTGAGTAATTTCCAAATCTTATAGCTCCTCCATCAAATTCCTTCAATGTAAGAAATTTTCTCCAATCACCGATCATGTGGTGTGAACAACCACTATCAATGATCCAATCATTAGAACTATCCATCTGAGAAACTAATGCTTTCTGATCAGATGAGTCCTCTTTAATGGCTACAAAGACAATGTCTTCATTAGAATCTCCCTCAGATTAATCATCAATGATACCACCATCATCTGCAATGAGACAATCTCTTTTTCCTTTTCCTTTGTACTTCTTGTACTTCTCACGCTTATGCTCATTGTCACCATTAGGATAGTTAGCTGCAATGTGTCCAATCTTGTTACATGCAAAATGTTTTAAAGGTAATTTTCCTCTGTACTTACTGGTACCTCTAGGTAACCTCTTGGCCAACAATGCTTCAATCTCAATCAAACTATCTTCATCATCAACTTCTCTGCTGGATCTAGATTCATAGTTGTAACTGACATCTCTACTTTTCCCCATAGGAGGGTTAGAAACTGGAGCTCTAAATGTAGATGTGTATATCTGAACACTACCATCATAACCATTTAATTCAAATGTAGTAAGCTTACCAATGATGGAGTCAAGGATTACCTTAGTTTTATCAGTAGACTTTAGCTCTTGAATGGTTGCAACTTGGATAGCGTAGACCAGTAGAAGGATTCTCAATACCTTACTAATCACTATGGCATCTTCCACTTTACCACCAACACTTTTGATCTCACCAACTATCTCTTTGATCCTCTGACCATACTATTGTATATTCTCACCTTCAGCCATCTGCATGTCATCAAATTTTCCTCTCAGACTCTCTTCTTTGGCAATCTTTACATGCTCATCACCGTTGTAGATTTCTTCAAGGTTATTCCATACCTCATAAACAGTCTCCAGACCATGGACATCAACATACTCTGAATCAGACAAAGAACTAATAATGGCCTCCAATGCTTGATTATTTTCTTGTTGCTCTTTCTTTTGATCACCAGTCATAGTCCCACTAGGTGCAACATATTGAGTACCAACATGTTCCCAATATTGACTTCCTAGACTCTTGATATAAATTTTCATTCTATCACTCCATATTCTATAGTTTTCTCTATTAAACTTCAAACCTTCTTTCTTCATCATGTTTTTCAAGATCTTTACCTCAAGTTGTTAGGCTTAGACCTTAGAGGACCTGAAATTCTCTGATACCAATTAATGGTATGATGAATCAACAAGGATCCGGTTTACTACTGAGAGGGGGGTTGAATCAGTAGATAGAAAATTGACATAAACTTTTCCCCAAACAAAAATAACCTCTCAAGTCAAACTTAGAACTGACAAATTGTAATATCACTGTCAAGTAAACCGGTTGACTGTCATAACAAAATAATAGTAAAACAACTCTGAAACTCTCAAAACCTTTTAACCAAAACATCCAAATACTTTACTGACAAAAGTAAAAGCTCATTTCAAATTGTTGTTGGCCATCATATCATAACTAAGTGGATTTAGAAGTTAAGCAAATTAACCATATCAAATATAACCACAAAAACATTCACCACTTGAACACAATGATTTTGACGTGGAAACCCAAATGGGAAAAACCATGATGGGGATGAATACCCACAAGTATTTTGAACTCTTCTGAAGTTCGCCCCGTTAGGAGCCAAGCCTGTTAAAGCTTTACAATAAGTCATGTTAAGAATAGATCCTGTTAGGGACCACCCAGTTAAGGGATTGATTATAAGGCCCTATGAGAAGCAATACCCTGTTAAGAGTAACCTCGGTAGAGGATTTAAAATCCAAGCTAATGGATCACCTAGTTAGAGGATTTAGATAGCACTAAGCTTGTTAGAGCTTACCCGGTTAAGGGATTTGACTGTTGTAATTGTTAGAGAACAATAGGGGTTTGTTGACCTGGTGAATAGCACTACTCTTCTTGATCAGATCCTTTTCATGCTCCTATCTGCCTTGACACATGCTACAAATACATCATCTAGTTCAGCAGCCTATCACTCTTACATTCAACCAAAATTGCCAACACTACAACAAAACAACTCATCAACGTTATAAACAAAACAATAGGTCAGTAGCACATAACAATCCTAAGATCTCATAGAGATTACAAACAAATCGGTTCAAGTATGACACATAGCAATTACGTGCACATCATTTAAGCTAACCTCGACCGCTCCTTGATCACCACTTCATCAAACTCTGTAACTCATCACACGGTTTCCATTACATGCAATGAACTTGCTCATTCCCAAGATAAAAACCATTATCTCTACGTGCCAAAAACCATTTGAAACTCTTCTCATACAACATGCATAAATGGCATAATCATTACCGCTCTTCATTTGATCATAAACCAATACAATCAATTCACCAAACTTCATTGGTTAGGGTTTAGCATATGAACAGGTAGGGTTTACCGGTTGATCTCACTTCTTCTCTAGTAATATCGGTTTCCTTCACAAGCTCACCTACCGGTTACAATTCCCTTCACTAGCTCTTCCTACCGGTTACAAAACAACATTATTACAACATTATTACCAATTATATGTGACATCAATGACAACATAAAAGTTCATCAATGCAATCTACATGAAAATGCCAACAGGTGTACCCCACTGTGGTTTTTACCCTAACAGGTTTTTCCGTGTACAAAAATCTTGGTGTTATGTGTGTTTATGATGTGTTGTTGATTTATGCTTTCATGTTTAATTATCATATCTAAGAATAAGTCTAAGTAAAGTGATTTTTTGTGACAACTGATTCACCCCCCCCCCCTCTCTTCCCTACTTCCATTAATTGGTATCAAAGCAGGTTCCTCTGAAGAAGCTTAATCGCTTGAGGTGATCCAGGAGGGCAACTTACAAGAAGGATAGTCCGAGATTTGATGGTACCAACTACTCTCTTTGGAAGAATCGCATGGAGTGTCATCTGAGATGCATTGGTGAACCTTACTAGGATATTACTAAAAGAAAGTATTCTATTCCTACAAATGGTCCTTCAACTCTGAATGAGATCAAAATGTGTTGAATAAAATATTAGGGCTAAGGAAGCATTGTTGAGTGCTCTGACTGACTTTGAGATGACAAATGTTATGGAATTGCAGACTGCTCATGAGATTTGGAAGAAGTTGGAAACCTTGTATGGAGGTGACAGTTATGTGAAGATTTCCAAGTTACAGAGCCTAAAGGGAAAATATGAGATGTTGAGGATGAGCGAAGATGAGAACATCACTTATTATATGCAAAAGGTGAATGAACTTGTGTGCAATATCAAATGTGCCTGTGACAATTTGGAAGAATTAGAGATTGTTGCTAAATTGATCAGATCTTTACTTGCATCCTACACGCATAAAGTTGCTACTATTGAGGAGATTAGAGTTATGACAGATGTAGCCAAGGACATGTTCATTGGTAAGCTTTCAGCCTTTGAGATGAGTGAGTTTGGTGATTCTCTTCTTGATACAGCCATAATCGGTAAAACCCTCAAAGAGAATCAACCGACTTATGCAACAAGAAAAAATAACAAGATTACATAAATAGATTATATTATTTCTTTAGAACTTCCAGAAATCATCCATCTACCATCATATAATCATCAAAGAACATCCGGTAGTTAACCGGTTACATGTAGCCTATCAGCCAGATACAATCCAATCCAAGACTCTAAGAATCAACCGGATCACAAAATGTGAATCTCAATCCCTATTCCTATTTCTACTTCCTCTGTCCCCACAAATGATTACATAACATCATATTTATACCCACCGAAACATATCTGGGTCGGCCTCATAAGATTACATTTACCAATGGAGAAAAATGAAATGTGTAACTAGGTCGACCCTAAGAATTAAAGATATCTTGCCGGAAAATAACAACCAAGAGATGCGGTTCAGCACGAAGGTTGGCCACATGCCAAAGAACATTGGACAAAACCCGAAATAGATCCACATGCCAAGAATCATGTTGGTAATGAAGGAAAATCAACCGATAAGCACAAGAACTATGCCAGAACCCAGAATCAGTCAATCGGAAGTGATAACTGACCAGAAAATATGGAATTAAGAACATGAACCAGCCTGGAAACCAAAAATAAGATTTACCATGAGAAACAAGCAACTACCGATACCAACTGGTAAGAACACAGAAAATTGCACAATGAACTAAAGAAGAACAAAAACTGAAAGGAAATATTTTTGGTTGATGCAAGATTACTCATCGACTGGGGATGCTCTTGCATCAAAAAACCCAAGTAGAAAAAGATGTTCCATGAGAGGCAACTCATGAATTTCTAAAAGGATTCAGAATAAAGACCCCATGCTCATTTCTAATCCAAACATCTTCCTTATATGCCAACCTCTTCTTTAGCTCCTTTGGTGCCTCAACCGCCTTCTCTAACCTCTGACTCTCTTTGTTTCTCTTCTTTTGCTTCAGATCTACACATTGTCTTTGTTTACTGCCTTATTTCTTCTACAAATTTGATTTGTTTCTGCCACAAGACTGTATCTAGTTTGTCACCATAAGCTCTCTGTCAACCGGTTCCATCTATCCATCAAGTTCATCTGTTAGATCCTTCGACAAACTCATGTCACCCTCCAGTATAACCTCTACAACTGGTTCTATCAGATCTTTCTTCAAACCTTCTGGTATAACCTCTACCATCAAATCTTTCTTCAAATCTTCCGGTATAACCTCTGCCACCGGTTTCTCAGTACTGCAACTTTTCTCAGGACTCAGATTCTTCACCTCCTTCTCTTTCTCCTTTAAAGAAATTAATGTGAACTTTTTCCCATCCTTCTCAATAGTGACTAGGTTTCTTCTATAGTCATAAATAGCTCCTCTATCAAACTGCCAAGGTTTTCCCAACAAGACATGACAAGCACTCATAGATACAATATCACACAAAACCTCATCCCTGAAAGGCCCAATATTAAAATTCACCAAACATTGCTCCTTTATCTCTATCTTTTGATCATCTTGCAACCAACTTACCTCATAAGGACGAGGATGCTCAAGCCTCTTCAATCCAAGCTTCACAACCATCTCCTCAAATACCAAATTGTCAGTACTTCCACTATCTACAATAACCTTGTAACACTTACCACCTAATTTACACATAGTCCAAAAAAGACTCTTCCTTCGAGTAGATCCGGTATCCTTTGTTATGAACATAAGGGATTCTCCTTGCTTTGGTGCACAGTCAAATCCAGTACCTTCACCTTTCGGTTCCTCATTTTCCACAAAACTTCTTACCATTCCCTACTTATATTCATAGAATCTATGCCCGGTTTCTCTACACTTATAAAATTTGCTAGGAAATTCTCTATCGGTATTGCTACTGCCTTTCCTCTAAGTTTTCTGCTTTGATTCTTTACTCCACTTAGGTTTTGATTCATCTTCCTCAACCAATTTCTTCATACTATCACTCATCTGACCTTTGATTTTCTCCTTCCCTCTATTTGGTTATCTTTTTCTCATCTTCTCCTCAGCCTTCAAAGCAAACTAGTAAGCTTCTTCAACTGTGGAAACCCTCAACATACTCATCTCATCCTAAATGTTAAATGCAAGTCCATTAATGTACCTCGCCACCTTTTCTTTGTCCATCTCTCTATGTCCAGATCTAGTCACCACCTTGTAGAATTCCTTGGCATATTCCTTCATAGTCATGTTTCTTTGTTTCAAGTTCTACAACTTCTTGAACAACTCCAATTCATAGTCTCCTAGTATGAACTTGGCCTTCAATCTTGCAACCATCTATCTCCACCGGGTGATCTTCAATTCACCATTCTTCACTTTGTCTTTCTGCAATTCTTTCTACCATAAGGAAGCATGCCTTTTCAACTTAGTCTATGCCAATCAGACTCTTTGTGGGTCCCTGACATCCTCAAACTCAAAGTAGTCCTCCAGCTCTCTGATCCAATCGATCAAATCCTTCGGGTTCAGTGTTCTGAAAAAATTGGAAACTTCAACTTATGAACCTTACTTTCTTGTGCCATGGCTCTCAGGAATCTTTCCTCTCTTTCATCTTTCGGTCCTTTAGCTTCCTCAAGATCTTCACCAACTTACTCATACTCATCCTCTGACTCAGGGTTTCTCCACAAACCAGCCAAAGCATTTTAGATTTCATTCCTCACTTCATTCTTGAAGTCTTCCATCATCTGCTCTACCCTTCAAGGGTTTGTCCTTCTAGGTGGCATCTCCTCTTCCACTTAGGTAAACTACCTCAACTCAGTGATCTAACTATTGGTTTCAATTGCCTCCCCTTGCTGATCTATTGAACATACATGCAACCTGCCTCCAATGAGTGATCTGTCCACCCAAAGGAAAACCTCAATTTTGTAAATAATTCTTGCACCAGCCAATCCATAACCAGCTCTGATACCACTTGATGCAGCCATAACCGATAAAACCCTCAAAGAGAATCAACCAAATATGCAGCAAGAGTAACACAATGAAAGTAGCAAGAATACATAAATAGATTATATTATTGCTTTAGAACTTTCGACAATCATCTAGCTATCATCATATAATCATCAAAGAACATTTGGTAGTTAAATGGTTACACATAGGCTATCAGCCAGATACAATCCAATTCGGGACTCTAAGAATCAACCGGATCACAAAATGAGAATCTCAATCCTTATTCCTAATTCTACTTCCTCTGCCCCAACAAATGATTACATAACATCATATTTATACCCATCGAAACATATCCAGGTTGGACTCATAAGATTACATTTACTAATGCAGGAAAATGAAACGTGTAACTAGGTCGACCCTAATAATTAAAGAAATCTTTTCGGAAAATAACAACCAAGAGATGCGGTTTAGTAGGAAGGTTGACCATAAACCAAAGAAAATCAAACAAGACTGAAAATAGATCCAAATGCCAAGAATCGCACTGGTAATGAAGGAAAACCAACTGGAAAGCACAAGAACTGTCTCGAAACCCAAGAAAACAGTCAACTGAAGTGATAAATGACCGGAAAAGAACCCAAATGAACTGAAAATTTGGAATTAAGCACATGACCCAGCCTAGAAACCAAAAATAAGATCTACCACAAAAAAAAAGCAACTACCAGTACTGACCACTAATAACACAGATAACTGCACAATGAACTAAATAAGAACAAAAACTGAATGGAAATATTTTTGGTTGATGCAAGATTGCTCATTGACTGGGGATTCTTCTGCATCACGTCCTAAGGGAGAATCTACATTCAATGCTACTATTTCTAGAAAATATAAGCAAAGATATGATCTAGGAGAAAGTTCTTCAAGGGGGATGTCCATATATGAGAAGGAGAGGAAGGAATTTGAAGATGAAGAGTGTGGTCTTGAGGAGATTGAAGCCCTTATTGCCAAAACATTACCCAAAGGAGTCGGTAAGTATGAATGAAAATTGCCTCTTCAATGTTTTTCTTCCAATAAGATAGGTCATTTTGCCTCAAGGTGTCTAGAAAGAGTTCCTAAAAAATCTTTCAAGCCTAAATTTTAGAAGAGATGTTATTATATTGCCGATGAACGTGTGTCAGAAGATGAATCTGATAAAAGGAATACAAGTGATAAGGAATGGGTGTTTATTGTTATTAAGGAGGATGATCCAATGCCTACTGACTATACTAGTTGCATAAATGTGGAAAGAGCTTTGGCAAAACAAGTTGAAGAGAAAGATGAATGGGTGATTAATAGTGGATACTATCACCATGTGACAGGTGATAAGAGTAAGTTTGTGAGTTTGGAAAAGTATAAAGGTGGCATTGTGAAGTTTGGTGATGATAAAGCTGGTATAATTCATCGTAGAGGATCCATTTCTCTTGATGGTAAGTGTTATGCCCTACATAACTAACCCACATTAGTTTCCTTGTGCTGAAAATATGGGTCCCCTTTTCGCTTTTTGCTGCTTTGTTTATTATTATTTTTTCTCCTTCTACCTCGGAACCCCAGAGTCCTGAGGTCTCTCTTTCTTTTGTTTATCTTCACCTACCCCAGAACCCTGGAGTCCCGAGGTGGTGTCTTCTCTTGTTCATTTTGTTCATCCACCTCGGAACTTTAGAGTCCCAAAGTCTTGAGGTGCGTTTTGTGTTGTCTACCTCAGAACTCCTGAGTCCCAAAGTCCCAAGGTAGGTTGTCTTTTTGTGCTTCAGCCTCGGAACTCTGGACCCCCAGAGTCCCAAGGTTGATTGTTCATTGGCTTGTTCTCCTTCACCCCGAAACTCCTTCACCCTAGAGTCCTGAGGTGGGGTGTTTTTATTTTTTGTTGTGAAGCCCAGAACCCCGAGACCTCAGAGTCCCGAGGTCCAATTTAAGGCATTCGTATGGACGAGGTTGGGGGCAGGGGGGTGGTATAAATATGAATAGTGAAATTTTTAAAGCTCATTTGTGCATTCAACTTTCCAAAGCTCTTGCTTTCTTGCCTCCTGACTTTGTGCCTTTGAACTTTCAATCTCATTTCGTGTTCTTGAGCGATTCTTCTCATGAGGTTGGTGATTTTTCTTGCCCTCCTCATCGTTGGTAGTTTAGATCTTCATCTTTGTCGTAGAGTTTTTTTGTTTTCTTATTTTTGTTTTCTTTTCTTTTCCCTGCGTGCCCTAGTTCCACCCTGGAACCCTGGAGTTCTAAGGTTATTATTGAGATTAACACCCACCTGTCCCAGAACCCCAGAATCCTGGAGTTCTAGATTACCCCTTTTGAAGAAGTTTCAGATAATGCCTACCCAGCCCGGAACCCCGGAGTTTTGGATTTTCTTAAGGTTTGCCTATCCCAAAACCCTAGAGTTTTGAGGTCCCTATTTTAAAGAGAAAATTACTCACCCCGGAGTCCTGAGGTGAATGAAGTTTTTCATATTTTTTGTATAACATAGTGACACTTGTTTCCTTCTTGCAAATTCAAGCAATTAGATGGACTCATATTCCAGCAAGAGAGGCAAGGATATTGACCGACTCCTAGCAACCATGAAGTACCACTACCAAGGGTAGGTTTACGCTTCAAAGTTGGATGATAAAGTTAAATGGGTTGCTAATACTGAGATTGAGCACATCGAGATTGAAGATATTAAAACCCAATTGGATAAGCCAAGGTTGGAAGCCCCGCAGAGAAGAATAAAGAGATCAAGCCTAGTAGAGGCCACCATCTTTCCATAGTCGGTGTAGGCTCCTGAATTTATAATGACAATTGCCCAATTTTATGATCCTGACATTAGGAAGTGTACAGACACACAAGGTAAAATAGTGATAGATATGTCCCCTAATATGATGGGATTTGTGTTCGACATCCCAACCAGAGATGAGATATTCCTCTCAATTGAGGAGGAAGCCTTCAAGGTATGGAACGACAATGTGACCTCAAACAAAAGGTACATGAATGAGAATTGGTTGGAGGAAGAGAGGAAAATAGCTCTAAAGGTGACATAAATATTGAGAGAAGACTTTAAGGAGCCTCAGAGAGACCTGATTATCATGTTAAGCAAGGGCTTTGGCAAGCCCATCTGTAAACACTTTCACCCATGGATGTTTTAATTTATGACCACCATCTTAGTAGGGAAGCAGTACTTTGACTGGCCTCAAATCCTTTTAGACAACATCTGTAGGCAAATGAAAGAGGTTCACCAGACCAAGAAATTCTTCTTTACATCTTATGTGATCTGGGTGGCTACAAGAGCTAAAAAATTTCAAGGCTTGCAGGTTGAAGGTCAACTAGGAGAACAAGAAGGTTAGAAAAAGGTATGGGGATATTATTCCCAACTTCCCCTCATCAATGAAAAGGCCCATTTAAAGAGGATCAATGATGCCTCCATTTTTCCTATAATAATTAAACTGACAAGAAATACCAAATACAGGATTAGCCCAAACAATAGGACCAAACAATGGCTAAGTCAAAGGGTCATGCCGAGTGCCTCAAAGGGAAAACAAAAGGATTCTACCTCAGGGGTACCTCAATCAAGGGGTTATAAGGAGAATGCTCAGAAGACAAGATCAAACTCAAGAAAGAATACATCTAATGACCCCGATGAAGAAGTAGGGCACCAAGATAGCAATGAGGATCTAAAGAGAAATCTTAAGGAGAAGATGAGGGAGTCTAAATTATTAAAGAAAGTTGCAAACCTGGGGGTAAAAAATGGATTAGGAGCGGTGCCACTCACCAAAGTCCTTCCACCAAGGATAGCTATAAAGCAGATAGCAGGAGAAGGTGCTCAGGAGCAAGAGGAAGGAATAGAGATAGATAAAGATGTACCCACTCAACCTCCTCCAATAGTTGCAGTGTAGGTTCTAGTTACTAACACCCCGTTACCACCATCAGTCAATCCAACCATAGGGCAACCTGGGATACAGGGATTCAAGTCCACCATTGAGGATATAATTATTAGAAATTTTGAATCGAACTTAGACCAAGAAGAGGAACAACCCAAGGAACATCAATCACTTGGGAGGGAGAATGAGGGAGAAGATTTGGTAAGTGAAAGATTAGTCTTAACCCCTTAGGATCAAGAAGATCTCTTTAAGGACATAGTTGTCGGGCAAGGTGGAACAAAGGCAGATGAGGAAGAGACGACATTCAATGAAGAGGTCAGTGATAAGTTGGGAGCGTTGCATAAGAAACAATGATTGAATGTTAATATTGCTCTCCAAACTAGTCTGGCTCATCAAGTTGCTTCACCTCAAAATCCTAAACAAACAGATGCGGAGGAGAGGGATGAAGCAGAGGAACGGGCAGATATTCCTATTGTAACTACTGACATAGTGTCACATCAAGGTGACAAAGATGAAGATATACCACAGTGGCTTGAATTTACTTTTGAGAAGAAGAAGAGAATGGTAGAGCTACCTAAAGTGACATGGCAGCAAGTAATCATGGAGGAGCCCCAAAAAGTCAAGAAACCAAAGATTATACATCATTTGTCAAGAATAGGTTCCAGTGAAGTGGTTGCAAATGTGGCAGTTCCACTCCAGGCTGAAGGTCAAACCTCTCCCAAATACCAAGTATCCCAAGTAAATTTTGGTAAGCAAACCAAATGGGGAGAGTTAGACACTTTAGAATTGGCCACTAGTGTTGTCAGGGGGCACGTGGAAAAGGAGCATACCTCTAACATAGAGCTTAAAGCATAGTTGGGCCAATATAAGTAGTTGCTAATAGAGATGAGTAAACCTCTAGACTCTTGTAGGACTGATAACCTACCCTCAACCTCATCACTGCCAGAGCAAGAAGTAAAAGTATTAATGGAGGTGAGACAAGTGGCTACTGCAGCTAAATCATGGGCTCAGATAAATGCAGCTAAGATTAGGTTATTTTTGCAGGATACCATTGGGGTATACCATGAGATAGTGTAGACAGGCAGAGGATAGCTTCTTGTTCTATGCAATGTGAATGAAAACTAAGCATTTTTAATAAGCAATTTCATATTTTGAATAAAGTTTTGCATTTAGGAGAAGAGGTAATAATGGAGGAGTATCTCTTGGGAGGATATAGCTGTAAGAATTTGCAATCTTATGCATACATTTTGGAACTAAAGATTGAAATGCTTCAGCAGTATGTGAAGGATGTGGCAGAGATCTGAGTCCCTCTCCTTAGGGAAATTTTGAAATATGAAAAGTTTGTAAAGCATTTCCTCAAAGCTTTTGGGTTGGGGTTAACCAATACAGGGATCATGGAGGAAGAACAAGGATTGAATCAGTGAGACACATATGAGGCTAAGCATGTAGGACCTCCAGCTCAGCTAAATGTCACATTGATGGAAACATACATGTACCTGATTAGCCAATGTCAAGAAGTGTTTGAAACAGTAGGGGAGTTAGAGAAGGGAAAGAAGCATGTAGATGAGTCTTCAAGGAAGCACAAATTTAGAATTAAGCATGTAGCTGACCCTCCTTTTCAAGCAGTTGCATGTATTATTAATAATTATAAATCTTATAAAAAGAAGTAGAAGATGAACCTATAGTTTCTAAAGATAGAAGGATTTATAAGAAGAGATTTTGCATGGCATCTCCACTAGCACTCCAACGATAGCTCCAGCTCATGTTCCAGTTTTGAGCAAAATTCTACATGACTAGGAAAGCTTGGTTCACATAGCATGGTCTTTGTATTGCTCATGCAACCTCCATTTCATAGTACTTAACTGGAGTATTAAGGCAGAAAGTTGCAAGTTAACTGCGACTCCTAGTTTTGAGTTCTTAATTTAGGTTAGATTTATTTTCTAGATAGTAGGGTGGAAAACTCTATAAAAGGAGAATTTGGATTCATTTGTAAGGGTCCCCAAATTGATGATTTTTGTCCCACTTAAATATTTTTTAGATTATTTTGCAGATTGTTAAGAATTTGAGTCATTTTTGTTATACATTCTTTGAAATTAATACAAGAAGCAGCTTGTAGATTGCCTGATCTACGTCTATATTCTACAAAATTGTTCTGTGTAATCTAGTAATGTCTGTTATTTGGAATTAGCAATGTGGTTTTCTCTTCTGTTTATATCTTTATGAATCATATTGCGCACATGAGTGGTGTATGAGAAGTATTGTGATAGGAGATATTATTGATGATTTTATTTTCATAAGCTTGTGGAATTGATGATTTTGCAGGTTTACTGGAGGTCCGTTGTTGAATGCTAATTTGAATAATATTTGATAATTTCTTGGATTGTAGGGAGATAATTGAGTAGTTTGTTAAGTTGTTATTGAATTGGTTTCATTTTTGTTTTCTTATTCCCTTTACTTTTCGCAGTTATTTTCTAAAGAATCTTAAATCATAAAAATACAAAAAAAAGAGGAACTTAAGCCATCAATGATCAGCGGGATTTAGTTTCAACCAACAGGCCCCTTAACAGGTACAACCACATCAACCATTGGGTTTCCCATCACCGTCATGACCAAACTATAGAGACCTTGGAGTAGTGAGTTTTCCTAAACTTATTTCTTTTTAGGAGAGGTGGTGAGTGTTCATATTGGCTAGCTAACTGTTGGCTAGTGTGTCAAAAATAGTCTTCAATAGAAACTGGCACTAGAAGGAGGGCCTATACTAGTCCCCTCATTGGCTGACCACATATGGTACTTCCTGGAGATGGATTGCTGCCCTTTACCCAACCTAACCTCAACTATGAGTAAGATGACATTCTTACCCAACTATATGATTTTGCTTGGGACAGTACAAGAGATCATAATGATTGATTACGATCATGACAAGTCTTGGACAACAAGAGACAAAAGACTATACATATAGAAGAAGAGGCACAAAGACAACTTAATCCTCAGGAGAATCCACAAGAAAATCCACAACCACCTCCTCAACCAGAGAATTGAGGTTCTAAGTTGGATCGTATATCATCTTTCTCTCCTAAGAGATTCCATAGAGTCCTTAGGAGTAGTTCTTCACCATCCGACCTAGTAGAGTTAGGTCCTACCACTAGGAGAAAGAGGAACAAAGATAAGAAACAACCCTCAATAGCCTCACCAGTGTAGTCATCCATACTTAAGGTAGAAGATCAACTAACTCCTAATCCTCAACCTGTCATTGCACCTTTTGTGACTCAACATCCACCGTCACCACCTTCAATGGCCTACTTTAACCAAGACCACACACCACTAGGAACCATACTAGGGGGTATACATGACCTACCCAGAAACCCAGGAAAATTTTGCAGAAAATTTTATTATTTGGGGGGATAGATAGTTGATGAGCATATTGAAGCATTCAAAGATGCAGTCATTCGTAACAACATTGAACACCAAGATGTAGTATGTAGACTCTTCCCATATTCACTTGGGGAGAATGAATACAATTGGTATTTAACCCTACCTACAAATTCTATCACTGGATGGGATGTCTTGAATAAATCTTTCATCGATCAATTTCAAGTGTACGTAGATCCCAGAACACTATACCATTAGTTTGCTTCTCTTAAGAAGTCACCGAATGAGCCTTTAACAACTTTTAATACTAGCTTTCAAAGGGAATTCAAGAGGCTACAAGATCCTTACTAGGTAGCACCCAATGTAGCAATCAACTCATATCTAAGAGCTATCGACCCTTGGACCGCTATGTTTATTAAGAAGAGTGTTCCCCAAGATCAAAGAGACACTTTGGCAAAAGTCTTTGCGTTAGAAATTAGCATGAATCATGAGTTGAACCAAACACCAGAAGGGACTGGATATAATTTACCCATAGGGGTGAATCAAGGGAACTACAACCAACTCCTTGGCATACCCTCGCCTCTACCTGTAGGAGCCCCAACAATGAACCCGGTGCCAATCTATGCACCCCAACCTCGAGTGAATCAACAGTTTGTTGCCCAAGCTTTGACTTGGCAGAATAATACCAATACCACCCCCACTCAAACGCAATATGTTGGTCAAGTGCAAGAGGAAAATCAACAGTTTGGTAATACTCACACAACAAACCAACCCGCAACTACGACGCCTGAGAATCAAGGATCTCATATATCTGCTGAAGTAGAAGCATTAAAGAAAATGATCTCACAAGTTACTTCAGACTTGATCCAGCTAAAGATGAATCCTCCGAGAGGCTATAACCAATCCCAACCATACAATAATCAGTGAAAGTACAACAACCAGAACCAAAATCAAAGGTATAACAACAAACCTTACAATAGGAAGTGGAACACATGTCCAAATAATGGTGGGGTGAACCATGATCACCCTGATGCATGAGATAACCCAAACAAAACACAAAGTGTTAACCTTGTTGATATGAATTTGCTAACTAATTGGTGTAGGTTGCATGATATAGCTATGCATTCTAAGGTTAATTGTGCCTAGTTCAAGAATATCATAAGGATTGCTCAAGTTGATTCTCAACCAAAAGATTTCTCTAATGACAAACCCGATAAAGTTAATACCACAATGTTAGTTGACATGTTCCTGTGCAAAGAATTTCAAGATGAAGTTGAAGGTGAACCATGTGTCTATGATGCTCAAGCCTTTCAAACTAGAAACAACTACAATCTTAGGAGTCAAGGTAAGGCTCCATTAACAGAGCCACCTCCCCCGAAGGGTGGATTTGTACCTCCTGATTTGAATACAAGCAACAATCTTCACCCTCCTTAGGCTTTTCAAGGAGCACACCATAGACAAGCTCAAGGGAAAGAATATGGTCTGAAAGGATCATTTGATGTTACCAAGGAGATGGAGAGGACTTCCACCACTATGTCCCTAATGGAAGTACTGAGATATTTCCCTAAACAAAAGAAGGCTCTCCTTAGGAAATTGGAACTATTAGAGTCATAGAGCAATGAGGTTAAGATGGTTGACCTTAATGAAGTCAACGCCAATGTCAGTAGTGATGCAATTGAGAACCAACCATTTTTACTGAGTTTGAGGATATGTGGAAAGAATCTACACAACTATTTGGTAGATTCAGGTGCTTCAGGAAATGTAATGCCCTACTCTATATGTCAGAAGCTCGGTCTCAACCCAGTACGTGCAAACAGTAAGGTGGTACAACTAGACAAGACTGAGGTTAATGTAATCGAAGAATTAAAAGATGTATAAATCCAATTGGGTGTTGATCCTCGCATATCCCATTACATCAAAATTTAAGTGGTGGATATTCCAGAGGTATATGGGATGCTCCTTAGTAGGGATTGGTCAAAAACTTTGGGAGGATATTTCTCAACCTGTTTTAAATACTTATGGCTTCCATGGAAGGGGTTAGCAACCAAATTTGAATCAATAGTGAACCTAAGTTGAAGAAGTTAGTGACAGATTATGGAGCTCCCAATGAGATGGCATATGTTTAAGTAAGTCCAGGAGTCTATAGATTCAATGAAATCCTCGCTTTCTCTGCACTAGCTCCTCTCCAGTTATTTCAAACGGACATGACTGCATATAGAGGGTGGGTCAAAGGATTCGCTACAGTGGTAAAACAAGGGATGTGTTTGTTGGGAGATACTATGAAAATACAAGATTTATTGCTTCCGAAATGGTGTCGAATACATCATGAGGAGCACTCAGAGATGTCATGTATCCCATGTCAAAATGAGATTACAAAGTTGATGAGCCCGGTCCCATGCAAAGATGTTGATCATACCATCAACATGGAAGAAACTCAAATTCCAAGTTGCGAGGGAGTGGTACCCTGGATAATGGATCTTATGAGTAAAAATTCCCAACCAAGAGAATGCAACAAGGAGATCTTCATGGTTGAGATTGTCAAACAAGAGAAGAAGGATATCCCACCTAAGCATAAGAACGAAGAAACACAATCTCAAGCGCAACCTCAAGTGGAAAAGAATACTCCTAACACCCCTGAAGTGTTCTTGCAACCAATAATCAAACAACCTCAGTTATTGTAAGACCTTGAAACCAAGAGACAACAATCCCCTCCAGAAGCTAATCTGATCACTGACCCTAAGGTGAAAAATGTAAAGAAACTGAAAGATGAAATATGGTTTTTAAAGTTTGATGGGTCAAGATCCAAGCAAGGCAGTGGGGCAGGCGTAGAGTTAACAAGACCAAAAGGGAAAACCCTTTTAGCCTCTTACCAACTCCAATTCCCTTTTACTAATAATATGACAGAGTATGCAGCCCTAGTTAGAGGATTACTTTTCACTCATAAGAAGGGAGCTAAATGCTTGAAAGTGCAGGGGGATTCCAAGCTGGTGGTCAAACAAGTGCGAAGCCAATATGCATGCCATGATAAAAGGTTAGCAGTATATAGGAATAGAGTATGGGATTTGATTGAGGATTTTGATGCTTTCAATATTTAGTTGGTACCCACGAAAGTAAATAGAATACCAGATGCATTGGCCATAGCCGCCAGTACATTAAAACTAGTGAGCCAATCCCCTTTGAAGAAGTTTTCCATAGAGTTAATCTCCACACCTGTTGTGCCTGATAATATCAAACACTTTCAATTTTTCAAGGATGATGCCCACATTCTAGCCTTTCTTGCCAATTCAGGGGCTTTTGAAGAACAAATCATTGATGAGAAAGATAAATCAGATGATCTTGATGTCGGGAATGATGTTGATATTATGGATTTACCAACCAATGTTATTCCTAAAGGCATGGTCACCTTAGAGAGACTTTTTGACTCTGATCCTAGAGTAAAATAGAGATTAACAATGGATTCAGATGCTGGGAAGTACGAGCCATGTAATATGTGTCCAGAAGGCCAAGAGAAGATTGTCTATATTGGGAAGATTTGCACTCAAAATGAAAGAGAATTTTTTTTACAAATCTTGAAAGAGTTCATTGATGTAATAGCATGGGGGTACGAAGATTTAAAAACATTTGATACATCGATCATCACCCAAGTTATCCCACTAAAACCTAACATAAATTCATTCAGGTAGAAGCAACGATCGGTTAATTCACTAATAGAACCCTTGATTTTCAAGGAAGTACAAAAGTTGCTCTCTGCCAAGATTATTTTTCTAATACGACATTCTACTTCGGTCGCCAATTTGGTACCAGTAAGGAAAAATAATGGATAAATACGGCTTTGTGTGGACTTTTGCAATCTCAACAAATAGTAAATGGTTCACAAATGATGTCGTTTTTAATTGGTTATTCTGGATATAACCAAGTTTTGGTGAACTATGAGGATCGTATGAAAACAACGTTTATGATGAAGTGGGGAACATATGCGTACAGAAGGGTGTCATTTGGATTAATTAATGTTGGGGTAGCCTTCCAAAGAGCAATGAATACGGACTTCAAAGGTATGATTGACATGTGTATTATTATATGCATGGATGACCTAACTATATTTTCCAAGGTCAGAGAAGATCACCCGGACCACCTCCAAAAAGTACTGGAAAGATATCAAAGATATAGGATTTCCCTTAACCCCAAGAAATGTGTATTTGGAGTGGTTGAAGGAAAGCTACTCAGCCATGTAATCTTTGAGAGGGGGATATCTATAGACCTAGATCGGTTAGAAGCGTTGTTGAAGTTACAAATGCCCGACAGTAAAAAGGAGATGAGATGTTTCTTTGGGAAGATCAATTTTGTCAGAAAGTTTATCATTGGGTTTGCAGAGATAGTCAAGTCGTTAAATTAAATGATGAAGAAGGATGCTAAGGTCAAATGGACAACTGAATCAAAAGAGGCTTTCACCCAAATCAAGAAATAAATCGTTGAAGCTCCCGTGTTAACTAGCCTTGACTACACACTGTCATTTTACATATATTCTTTTTCTTTGTTACACTCGGGAGCAGTTGTTTTGACGTAGAGGCAAGCGGGGGATGAGAAACCCATTGCATTTATGAGCTCTCCTTTCAAAAGTGTTGAGGTTAGATATTCTACTCTTAAAAAACAAGCTTTCGTGTTAGTAAGAGCAGTTAAGAAATTCAGGCATTATATCCTAAGGAGTAAAATCTACGTGATTGTCCCTGATCAAGCGGTGAAGTCACTACTCATGCAGTCCGAGCTGGGAGAACATCAAGGGAAATGGAGGGCAATATTACAAGAATTTGATCTAGAGATGCATCCAATGAAATTGGTCTGAGGCCAAGGATTGTCTCAAGACATGGCGACTAACATCCCTCAAATCTAGTGACAATAGTATACGTTGGAGTCATTCACTCAGGACCCATGGTACATGGATTTGGTTTTTATATTGCAGAATAATAGGTATCCTGAGGGGTTGACAACCACGCAAAGATGAGCATTAAGGCACAAAAGTGCCAATTATATGATCAAGGATTTGGTACTTTATAGAAATAATTATGAAGGTATTTACCTTCGATGTCTTGATCATCAAGAAGCCTGTAACATGATTGAGGAATTTCACGGGAAATATGGTACAAGTCATGGGTCGACGGATGCCACTGGACATCAAATCTTGAAGGTTGGATATTACTGGCCTAGTATATTTAAGGATACTCATGAGCATGTTTGTCACTATCATACATGCCAAACTGCAGCTTCCAGAGAGAGGAATCTCGCCATGCCTCTCTAACCAGTGTTTGATGTAAGACCTTAAGCCCAATGGGCACTGGATTCCATAGGTGTCATTAATCCTAACTTGTCTACAAGACATAAGTTCATTCTTACCATGATGGATTACCGTACTCGGTGGACGGAAGCCATTACGCGTTGAAATGCTACTACTGAGGTAGTCTTGAAATTTATTGAAGACCACATCGTCACCAGGTTTGGTATGTCGTTCGCTCTGGTATGTGACAATGGCACTACTTTTACTTTTGCATAGTTGATGCAATGGTCATATGAATATAAAGTGATATTGAAATTTTCATCCAACTACTATCTACAAGGTAACAGAGTAGCCGAATCTACGAACAAGAACATCCCAGATGTCATTAAAAAGCTACTTGAGAAAAATCTGAGGGACTGGCATAATCAGTTGAGATACGCCTTATGGGCTAATCAAACCAGAGTAAAAGCCGCCCTAGGAACTTCTCCATATTACCTTGTTTATAGCTAAACCCCTGTGCTCCCAATCAACTTACAACTATCGGTCCTCCAATTAATGAAAGAACTTGAAATTGATAATCAGGTAGAGGTTTGCCTCTTAAATTTATTAAGACTTGACAAAAAAAGATTAATACTCTACAACACTTTGCCAAGCACCAAGCCGTTGTTAAGCGGTGGTTCAAAAAAAGGGCTAAGGTGAAAGATTTTCGGATCTCTGACCTAGTCCTGTTATGGGACAAGGCCAAGGAGAAGAAAAGTGATCACCACAAGTTTGAAAGGTTGTGGTTAGGTCCTTACCAAATAGCCAAAATTTTAGGGGAGAACACCTTTAGGTTAATCTCTTTGACTAAAGAACTTGTACCATTGCCCATCAATGGTCAATTACTCAAACATTACTTTGATTAACCCCCAGTGAAGCTTGACCTGTTGTATATAGTAGATTAGTTGTTGTTTTTTTTGTTTTTTTTGTTTCTTTTGCTTCGTTTCTTGTTTGGGTTTTTGCATGTTTGTTGTGTTTCCGCTTTGTTGCATGCTTGTTTCCCTTTTGTTTTGGTTGTTTATTTCGTTTCATTCATTTTATTTTTGTTGTGTTGGGATATACATATTTGTTCTCAAAGATTCTAAAAGGGAGGTGTCCTTTGCATAACATATTGCCAAATTTTGAGAGACTTCGACTCTTTGTTATTTACGACTTCATTGTCATTTGGTTAATTTTGAAACTTTTGTCTACACTTGTTCAAGGTGGTATATAATGGTTCAAATATGATTTGATTTTTTGACCTTCAATTGGAAAAGGCTAGCTTGATAAACTTAGCACTACTGTCACATTAAGATACACCAGAAAGTTTTGTAAGATATCGAATAAACTAGTTTTCAAGTGAAAAATCCAAAGTCAGGATGTTTCACGTTATCCACCGTGGTTCCCAATCCAGTAATCAGACTTCAATATTTGAAAAGTTTTTTAAAAGGTATTTAAGGAAATAAGTCATTCTATGTTCTATAATGTTTTCAAAAAAAAAAAAAATGATCCTCTTAAAGCAATTAAAATGGGTGTTTCAAGTAACCTCCACCGGGGCTATGGACGTCTGGCTGGCAGTGGAGCACTACTTGACGGGAACCACAGGTATCTCTTTCGGGACTATAGATGCCTGATTGGAAACAGAGCTATGCCCAGGATGACCTTGCACAAACACATTGGTTGACTTCACCTACATAGCTTGGGCCTAGATTCCTCTGTTTATCTGGATTATTGAAAATGGCAGAGTAATAAATCATATGCACACACTTATAAGTTAATCATGTTTAGTTCTAGACTTGGTTGTTTGTTCATTGGTTCACTCATCTTTTTCTCTTATACATCCTTTTGAATTATAGTAGCCTTAGGCATCGGGTTAACCAGAGATTTTGAAGTTCTAAATTGCCTAGAGTCATTTTTCCCAGATAGTCGCCATTTGTTATGCCTTGCATATCTAACCCCCATTAGTTTCCTTGTGCTCAAAATATAGGTCCACTTTTCACTTTTTGCTGCTTTGTTTCTTTTTGTTTTTGATCCTTCTACCTCGGAAACTCGGAGTCCCGGAGTCTCGAGGTCTCTCTTTCTTTTGTTTCTCTTTGCCTACCCCGGAACATTGAAACCCTGGAACCCAGAGGTTGGTCTTCTTTTTTTGCTTGTTGGTGCACCTACCCCGGAACCCCAGAGTCCCGAGGTGGTTTCTTGTCATGTTTGTTTTGTTCATCCACCTCGGAACTCCGGAGTCCCAAGGTGCATTTTGTGTTGTCTAGCTCGGAACTCTGGAGTCCCAAAGTCTCGAGGTAGGTTGTCTTTTTGTGCTTCAACCCCAGAACTCCGGACCCCCATTAGTTCCGAGGTTGATTATTCGTTGGCTTGTTCTCCTTCACCCCAGAACTCTAGAACCCTGGGACCCCAGAGTCCCGAGGTCCAGTTTAAGGCATTCAAACGGACGAGGTTTGGGGGGGTATAATTATGAATAGTGAACTTTTTAAAGCTCATTTGTGCATTCAACTTTCCAAAGCTCTTGCTTTCTTGCCTCCTGACTTCGTGCCTCTGAACTTCTGAGCTCCTTTCATGTTCTTGGGCGATTCTTCTCACCATGTTGGTGATTTTTCTTGCCCTCCTCATCGTTGGTAGTTTATATCTTCCTTTTCGTCACGATTTTTTTTTGTTTTCTTGTTTTGTTTTTTTTTTCTTTTCCCCGCGTGCCCTAGTTCCACCTTGGAACCCCATATTTTTGGGTTGCTTGCTTTTGCCAACCTCGGAACCCCAGAGTTTCGAGGTTATTGTTGAGATTAACACCCACCTATCCCAAAACCCTAGAATCTTGAAGTTCCGGATTACCCCTTTTGAAGAAATAATACCACGAAGCCCGGAACCCTGAAGTTCCAGATTTTCTTAAGGTTTGCCTATTGTGGAAGCCCAGAGTTTCGATGTCCCTATTTTAAAGAGAAAATTACTCACCCCAGAACCCCGGAGTTCTGAGGTGAATGAATCTTTTCATGTTTTTTGTATAATGTATTGACACTTGTTTCCTTCCTACAAATTCAAGCAATTAGATGGACTCATCTTCCAGCAAGACAGGCAAGGATATTGACTGACTCCTGGCAACCATGAAGTACCACTACAAAGGGAAGGTTTATGCTTCAAAGCTGGATGATCAAGTTAAATGGGTTACTGATACTGAGATTGAGCACATCGAGATTGAAGATATTAAAACCCAATTGGATAAGCCAAGGTTGGAAGCCCCGCAGAGAAGAATAAAGAGATCAGGCCTAGTAGAGGCCACCATCTTTCCACAGTCGGTCCTAGCTCCTGAATTTATAATGACAATTTCCCAATTTTATGATCCTGACACCAGGAAGTGATGGACACACATGGTAAAATAGTGATAGATCTGTCCCCTAATATGTTGGGATTTGTGTTTGAAATCCCAACCAGACATGAGCTATTGCTCCCAAGGTACTGTAATGACAGGATTATTTTATTAGAATATGTTAGGCATCTGCTAGGTCTGCAATCTCTCCTGTCATCCAAACACAAAACGAGGATTGACTTTTCAGTGTCTATTGGGTATTTTTCTTGCTCCAAGATACAGGTAGCAAAGTTGGCAGAGCCTGAGCTCCAAGATTTGAACCTTAAAGAATTTGATTATGTTAGGGAATTCTATGATCCCTACAGGGGAAGCTAAAGCAAACTATTCCTAAGGCATATGAGGGGCATAAGCCTAGACTGGAGGATTTTTGGGCCAACCTCCAAGATAGTTTTGAAGTGAGAGATAAAAATTATAACAGGTTATCAGTACCCCAAATAAGGGATTTTGAAATCAAAACCAATCTCCCTAAAGACCTGAGGGATTATGGGGACTTGCTTGATTCTTCTTACAAAGGGCTAGAAATTGATAAAAAGGAGCTCTGCCTAATAAGGTGGTCCGCAAATGAGGACGTGAATAGGGAAAAGATTTCCCAAGTGGTCATCAATAGGACCAAACAATGGCTAAGTCAAAGGGTCGGGCTGAGTGCCTCAAAGGGAAAACAAATGGAGTCTACCTCAAGGGTACCTCAATCAAGGGGTTATAAGGAGTATGCTTGGAAGACAAGATCAAACTCAAGAAAGAATACATCTACTGACCCCAATGAAGAAGTGGGGCCCCAAGATAGCAATGAGGATCTAATGAGAAAGCTTAAGGAGAAGATGAGGGAGTTTGAATTATTAAAGAAAGTTGTAGACCTGGGGGTAATGGATGGATTAGGAGCAGTGCCACTTGCCAAAGTCCTTCCGCCAAGGACAGCTATAGGGTAGGCAGTAGGAGAAGGTGCTCAGGAGCAAGAGGAAGGAATAGAGATAGATAAAGATGTACCCACTCAAACTCCTCCAACAGCTACAGTGCAGGCTCCAGTTACTAACACCCCCGTACCAACATCAGCCAATCCAACCATAGGGTAGCCTGGGATACAGGGATTTAGTTCCAACACTGAGGAGGTAATTATTAGAAATGTTGAATCAGACTCATACCAGGAAGAGGAACAACCCAAGGAACATCAATCACTTGGGGGGACAAAGAACGAGATGAGGCAGAAGATTTTCTAAGTGAAAGATTAGTCTTAACCCCTCAGGATCAAGAAGACCTCTTTAAGGACATAGGTGTGGGGCAGGGTGGAAGAGAGGCAGATGAGGAAGAGATGACATTCAACGAAGAGGTCAGTGATAAGTTGGGAGAGTTGCATAAGCAACAACAACTGAATGTTAATATTGCTCTCCAAACTAGTCTGGCTCATCAAGTTGTTTCACCTCAAAATCCTAAATAGACAGATGCGGAGGAGAGGGATGAAGCAGAGGAACATGCAGATATTCATATTGTAATTGCTGACATAGTGTCACATCAAGGTGACAAAGATGAAGATATAACACAGTAGCTTGAATTTACTTTTGAGAAGAAGAAGAGAAAAGTAGAGCTGCCTAAAGTGACATGGTAGCAAGTAATCACGAAGGAGCCCCAAAAGGTCAAGAAACCAAAGATTGTACATCATTTGTCAAGAGAAAATTCTGGTGAAGTGGTTGTAGATGTGGCAGTTCCACTCCAGACTGAAGGTCAAACCTCTCCCAAATACCAAGTACGCCAAGTAAAGTTGGGTAAGAAAACCAAATGGGGAGAGTTAGACACTTTATAACTGGCCACTAGTGTTGTCAAGGGGCGCGTGGAAAAGGAGCATACCTCTAACATAGAGCTTAAAGCACAACTAGGGAAATATAAGAAGTTGCTAATAGAGATGAGTAAACCTCTAGACTTTTGTAGGATTGATAACCTACCCTCAACCTCATCACTGCTAGAGGCATAATTAAAAGCATTAATGGAGGTGAGACAGGTGGCTACTGCAACTAAATCATGGGCTCAGATAAATGCGGCTAAGATTAGGTTATTTTTGTAGTATACCATGGGGGTATACCGAGGGACAGTACAGGCAGGTGGAGCATTAGCTTCTTCTTCTACACAATCGGAATGAAAACTAAGCATTTTTAATAAGCAGTTTAGAATTTTGAATAAAGTTTTGCATTTAGGAGAAGAGGTAATAATGGAGGAGGATCTCTTGGGAGGATATAGCTATAAGAATTTGCAATCTTACGCATAGATTTTGGAACTGAAGATTGAAATGCTTCAGCAGTATGTGAAGGATGTGGCAGAGATCTGAGTCCCTCTCCTTAGGGAAATTTTGAAATATGAAAAGTTTGTAAAGCATTTCCTCAGAGCTTTTGGGTTGAGGTTAACCAATATAGGGATCATGGAGGAAGAACAAGTATTGAATCAGTGGGATGCATATGAGGCCCAACATCCAGGACCTCCAGCTCAGCTCAATGTCACACTAATGGACAGATACATGTACCTGATTACCCAATGTCAAGAAGTGGCTGAAACAGTAGGGGAGTTAGAGAAGGGAAAGAAGCATGCGGATGAGGCTTCGAGGAAGTACAAATTTAGAATTAAGCATGTAGATGACCCTCCTATTCAAGAAGTTGCATGTATTATTAATAATTATAAATCTTATAAAAAGAAGTAGAAGATGAACCTGTAGTTTCTAAATATAGAAGGATTTATAAGAAGAGATTTTGCATGGCATCTCCACTAGCACTCCAACGGCAGCTCCAACTCATGTTCTAGTTTTGAGAAAAAAATTTCATGACTAAAAAAGCTTGGCTCACACACACAGTCTTTGTAGTGCTCATGCAACCTCCATTTCATAGTAGTTAACTGGACTATTAAGGCAGGAACTTGCAAGTTAACTGCGACTCCTAGTTTTGAGTTCTTAATTTAGGTTAGATTTATTTCCTAGATAGTAGGACAGAAAACTCTATAAAAGGAGAATTTGGATTCATTTGTAAGGGTCCCCAAATTGATGATTTGTGGTCCACTTAAAGATTTTTAGATTATTTTGCAGATTGTTAAGAATTTGAGTCATTTTTGTTACACATTTTTTGAAATTAATACAAGAAGTTGCTTGTAGATTGCCTGATCTACATCTATATTCTATGAAATTGTTATGTTTAAATGGTAATGTATGTTACTTGGAATTAGTAGTGTGGTTTTGTCTTTTGTTTATTGCTTTATGAATCATATTGCGCACGTGAGTGGTGTATGAGAAATATTGTGATAGGCGACATATTGATGATTTTATTTCCATAAGTCTATGGAATGATGATTTTACAAGTTTGCTGGAGGTCCATTGTTGAATGCTAATTTGAATAATATTGATAATTTCTTGGATTGCAGGGAGATAACTGAGTAGTTTGTTAAGTTTTTATTGAATTGGTTTCTTTGTTTTTTTCTTGTTCCCTTTACTCTTCGCACTTTATTTTCAAGAGAATATTAAATCATAAAAAATACAAAAAAAATGAGGAAGTTAAGCCATCAACTATCAACGGGATTTAGTTTCAACCAGCAGGCCCCTTAACAGGTACAACCACATAAACCATTGGGCTTCCCATCACCGTCATGACCTCACTATAGAGACCTTGGAGTAGTGAGTTTTCCTAAACTTATTGCTTTTCAGGAGAGGTGGTGAGTGTTCACATTGGCTACCTGACTATTGGCGGGTGTGTCAAAAACAATCGTCAATAGTAAGCAAGATACTGATGATGTCTTGTGTGTAGAAGGTCTAAAGCATAGTCTCTTGAGTGTTGGATAGATGGTTGACAAGGGATATGATATTCAATTCAAGAATGGAAAGTGTAGAATCTTAATTAGTTCCAGAATTGAGATTGCATCAGGTACAAAGACTAAAGGTAATATATTTCATTTAAATAGTGTTGGTAAAAGATGTTTTATTTCTCAGGTTGATGAAAGTTGGTTGTGGCATAGAAAAATGTGTCATGTGAATTTTGATAACATTGTTAAGATAAGTTCTACTCATGTTGTGAGAGATCTTCCTAGGTTGATGAAACTTGCTAACACTATGTGCAAGGAATGTCAGTTAGGGAAACAAACCAGAGTTGCTTTCAGGAGTAAGAAGCATTGTTCAAGTAGATTATTGGATCTTGTGCATAATGACTTGTGTGGTCCTTCTAAAGTCAAAAGTTTGTAGGGAGACAAATATTTCATTTTGTTAAATTATGATTATTCTAGGATGATGTGGGTTACTTTCTTGAGGGAGAAGTCTGAGGCTCTAGACAAGTTCAAGATTTTCAAAGCTATGGTTGAGACAAACACAGTATTGAAGTTGAAGTGTCTAAGATCTGACAGAGGTGGTGAATTCACTTTCAGTGAGTCCAATGCATTTTGTGAACATGGGATAAGAAGATAGTTGTCTGCTCCGATAACCCCTCAACAAAATGGATTTGTGGAAGGGGAGAACAAAACCATTGAAGAAACTGCCAGGACAATGATGTTGGAGGGAAATGGTCAGCATGTCTATTGGAGAGAAGCTATGAGTACTTTTGTTTACACTCTTAACCGGGTGCATATTAGAGGTGATACTGGTAAGACTCCTTATGAATTATGGTTTGGTCATGCTCCCACTATTATATATTTTAGAATTTTTGGAAGTAAATTTTATATCAAGGATGAAGATCTAGGAAATTTTGATGCTAGATGTGATGAAGGAATATTTCCTTGTTATTCTACCAAAAGCAAGGCCTGCGAATGTTATAATTTAAGAGATTGAGAAAGATAATTGGAGAGTGCAAATGTCAAGGTTGATGAAAGCAATGTGAGATAATACAGATCTTATGGATATGATTCAAATGATCAAAATGACAGTACAAACAATGGGAAGTAGCCTCAAACCCAAAATCAAGTCTAGATCATTCCGCAGAATCCAGCGCCTCGAGGAGAAGGAACTAGTGCAAGTGCTAAAGAAAGAACACAAGACTCTGAAATTCAAGAATATCCTAAGACTCCCAGGTATGTAAGATTGAATCATTTTGAAAATCATATCATAGGAGATAGAAATAAAGGTGTTCAAACAAGAAGAATAATTGTTGAAGATCAAGTTGAGTATTGTTTGATTTCAAAGCCATTTGGTACTCCTATGGTGACTAGATGTAATTTGATTAAAGATGATGATTTTACTTTGAGTGCTTTTACTGATGTTGATTGGGTAGGAGATGTGGATGATAGGAAGAGTATTAGTGGTGGTACATTTTTCTTGGGAAAAAGATTGGTTTCATGGTTGAGCAAAAAATAGAATTCTATTTATCTATCTACTGTAGAGGTAGAGTATATTGTTGCAGCAAACAATTGTACTCAAGTGATGTGGATGAAGCAGATGCTGAAAGATATCAGAGTAGTGTATGATGAGCCTATTTCTATCTACTATGATAATTCAAGTGCAATTAACATCTCTAAGAATCCGGTGTTGCATTCAAAGACTAAACATATATCCATCAAGTTTCACTTTTTGGGAGAAAAGGTAAATGAGAAGGAAGTTAGATTGGAGTATGTGTCTACTAAGGAACAAATTGAAGACATCTTCATGAATCCTTTTCCTAAGGATACTTTTGAGTATCTCTAAGGGAAGTTAGGGGTGATTGCCCCTCCTAATCAAAATTAAGACGCATTAGTATGCATCAGTCTGGTACATTTCACAGTCATATCTTGTGATCTGGATTGATGATTGGTGGCTGCTACTTAGTTTTGTAAGTCAGTTCTATGGTTTGACTACAAATATGTGCCTTTGACATTGATGTCAAAGGGGGAGAGAGTCATGTGAAAAACTGTGAAGAGATAAAAAAAAAAGGGAGAAGAGTAGTGTGCAAGGTCTAAGGGGGAGTTGTTGATATTATTTTTTTCTTTATCATTGATTGTGTCAGTTTTCACATCATATGTTTCCATCAATGCCAAAGGGGGAGATTGTTGGAAGAATGTTGCAAATATGTGTTTGATGTTGTTGTTGGAAATAAGCCACGCCCGGAACGATGATGGATTGGTCCAAGAGGGGCTTGTAGCTCAGTGGTAGAGCACTCTAGCGACGTATGGAAGGTCCTAGGTTCAAGTCCTAGTTGGTCCATGTCTCAAAATGGTATCAGAGCCAGGTCCAGGCTAGGAGCTCCAAGCACACGAGAGGTGTGGCTTAAGGGGGGTGTTGTTGTTGGAAATAAGCCACACCCGGACCGACGATGGACTGGTCCAAGAGGGGCCAATAGCTCAGTGGTAGAGCACTCTAGTAGCATATGGAAGGTCCTAGATTTGAGTCCTAGCTGGTCCATGTCTCAACACTTGAGAGATGTGTTGTCACTGATGTCAACATATTTCTTTGTCTGAGTCAGTGATGCAGTGAAGTTCAGTGAGTTAGTTTGTTCAACGTAGTAAGTATGATGAAGATCAGAGCTTGCAGATTAAAGAGTTTGTAGAGGGTTGTCTATAGTTGATTCAGTTCAAATTTCAGAGGTCCGCATGAAGATTTGATTGAGTTATGGGTATTTATGTTGTGGTTGGTTTTTTAATTATTCAGTGGTGACAAAGTGGTAGTATTTTGATCTACATTGCTTCGCATTGTAATATCTTGTTATGCATATTTGGAGGCATGTTTGGGACATTGGTGTGTGTCCTCAATTCAAGTGGTTCATGGTTTGGAGGTCTGCAAGTGATTTTTCAAGGTTGACAGTCATTGTAGTTAGTGTTCTTGAGATTCGGTATGAAGATATTGGTGATTCTAGTAATTTGTGTTGGTGTGGATGTTGCTATGGCAATTTATGATGCTTGTGGATGTCTATGTATCTTGTTCCTTTTGTTTTGGTGGTTTGCATTGATCACTGAGCTTGTAATTGATTTTTTTCTTCGGTACGTTGGTGTTTTTCATGTTCTTGGCCGACCAGATGCTTGTAACATGGTGTGGATGTTCAAGGCGTAATTCTTGGAGGTGTAATGTGTTCGAGGAAAAAGATTTGGGTTTGTGCTATGTCTTGACCGACATTGCTTGGTCTGCATGTAATATTGTATTGAGTGTGGTTGTATTTTTGTAATTAGGTGGTGAGTGTTGAGCCAACCTTGATGATTTCTCCAAGGTTCATGCCATGTATAAATAATTGTAATGATTTTGTATTCGAGTGTGGTGGTATGTTGATGAGTGTGAGTGTGTATGTGTATTGAATGTATACATCTTTTAAAGGAAGAGAAGAAGTGTGAAGAAGAAAGTTGTTTTGTGCTTCAATGGGACTGAAATAGGCATTGAGGAGAAGTTATTTCTCAATTCATAATTTCTGGAAGTGATATGTGATTGTTTGTATAGGCAGTGAGCCTTTTTTATTTTGAGCAATGAGCTCTAGGAAGTGTGCCTAAATGCATGTGCATTCCCCATTGTAATACTTCTAATAGAGTATACCTATATTGTGAATGTATCCCGACTGTGGTTTTTCCCCTAACAAGGTTTTTCACATACAAAAATATTGGTGTTATGTGTGTTGTTGATGTGTTGTTGATTTATGCTTTCATGTTTAGTTATCATATCTAAGAATAAGTTTAAGTAGAGTGAGTTTTTGTGACAACTGATTCACCCCCCCTCTCAGTTGTCTGCCCTATTTCCATCAATTATTTAATTGTCAATCATTTGTGTTTGAGAAAATTGTGAAAAGTAGAAGGATAGCAGAGCAAGAAGAGCATGCAATCATGGAAGGAAAAATGGTCATCGAAGAATCTAGCAGTGTGAAATTTTAGGTTTTGGAAAAGGTATTCTTAAATGAATCTGACCCAGAGAAAATCATAAATGTTGAAGTTTGTTTGAGTACTATTGAGTTGCAAAAAGTTAAGGAATTGGAGTGCAAAGGTCTAAATCTGTGGATTGAATTCCCTGAGTTTGATGATGCAGAGGTTATTAGGATGATCCTTAGTCATGTGTGGGATGACAACATCGTGTTGGACAAACCCTATCCAATCATGAAGGAGGTTATCTCAAAGATCAACGGTTTATGCGATAATGGAGATGTTCTGACTAAGAAGTCAATCAAGAACCGAGAAGTGGAAACCCTAACCGACGTAAAGGGTGATTAGCGAGCATTGATCATTAACAAGATCGTTAACCCCGTGGTGAGGTATGTTGCCTACAATATTTCTTATAAGATAGACTTCAGAAATAGGGAAGGTGCCACTTCAACAATTGTAGTATATATGGCAAGGTAAAAGCACAATGTTGTGTCACCCTTTTATAAAGGAAGTGGCCAACAAAACTAAAATTGTTTAACTTCGACCACATAAAAGTGAGGTTTTTCTAAATTGAATTTCAAAATGATGTAAACTGATCAAATATAGAAATATTAATGAAATTTATGTTTGTTATTTTTTTATTTTTTTATATATTCAAAGACATTTTTTTATTGCTGAAAAATGTTGAAAATCAGGGGTTCTAGTTAGCATCACCAAAAAAAATGAAAAAAAAAAACATTTTTTTTTCTGATTTTAATTTTCCAAATAGAGGACATATATATGCAGTGCTAAAAAAATTTAAATTTTGATGTATATTTTTCTTGTAATAATATTTTAAAGTCCAACATAGCCGAATTTGATAGTTTTCATCTGATGTCACCATTTGTCTACTAAATTTATCATTATCAAAAAAATTATACCCTTTTGGAGAAGATTCTCTCATCTAGTGAAAAATATTTTATTTTTATTTTTTAATATCATTTAATATTTTATTTAATTTCAAATCAGCCTCTTTTTGAACTTAAAAAACCTACTTGCAATTGTAGACACCTAAAATTGTCATGTCTAATTAAATAAATATTTTATTTATTTAATTATCTAAGCCTAATTCTTCTATTAATTAAATAAATCTTTATTTATTTAATTAATTCATTTATCCTCTTCTAGCCTTATTTCTCATTTAAATAAATACATTTTTTTAAATTATCCCTTTCCTAAATTAAATAAATATCTTATTTATTTAATTGTCCCACTTCTTCTGTTAATTAAATAAATCTTTATTTATTTAATTAATTCATTATCTTTTTCTACACATGACACATGTCATTCATCTCTTAATTCATACACTACCTACCTCTTTCATTATTTTGGTATTTCTTTTACCTACCCTCTAATCCTGGCCGACCTCTCTTTTTACACCTCTCAATCTTAACCCTCCATTTCATATTGTGTCTTCTATTTAAGGAGATGCTTTCTTCATTGTCAGACCCTAATGACACATGCTAATGATCTTTTATGCAATTGACTACACTACGATCCTACTTGCAACCACATTCCGTTCTTTGTTGAGCTCTTGTGCATATAAAAATCTCAGAGCAAATATATCAAGCAAGATCAATGGAGATAGGAAGAATGGAGATCAAAACCCTATTGGACATGTGATGGTATAATCTTTGTGATTTTGAGTTATTTTGCATTGTCTTAGGTTATCTTCATATGTTATGGTGGATCTTTGTTCATTGTTAGGCTAGGGTTTTGTGGTTGGATTCATTTAGTCTTTCAATATTGTTATTATTGTTATCCATTTTCACCATATACAGCAATGTTTAAAAAATAAAAAATATTTAAATTAATCTAAATATAAATGTTTTTATATATGTCCAGATTACTGACTTCAAGCTCTAAAAAAGGGTATTGTTTGATTTTGTAAAAATATTTTGCTTGAAGAAAAATAGAGCAGAAGTGAAAAGTTTCAAAAATGCAGACAAATTGTTGATTTTGCTACCACATCACCTGGCACATAGGTTAGTTCGGTCGAACTATTTTGAACTATTTTGAATAAGTTTGGCCAAACTTTTGGTGCCATCTAGGTGCCACGGCCGCACCAACGGGCGTCACCGCGGCAAGAAAATAGTCCGGTTGAACTAAGTCCGACTAAACTAAGGTCAGCTAGACTGCTCGTGTATACACTTAAAATTAGCTATGAGTAATTAAATAAATATTTAATATTTATTTAATGATTATTCTTCTATTAAATAATTAATTTGAAAAGATTAATTTATTTAATTCATTAATTTTTAATATTCTTCTATTACTTAATTGAGTCGAAACCTTTAATTAATTCATTCATTATCCCCCTTTCTTCTAAGCCAAATAATTAAATATTAAATATTTAATTATCATTCCTTATCATATTTGTACACTATTCACTAGCCTATAGTTTCAATATTAAATAATTTCATAATTAGCTAATTACTACTTTCCAACTCACCCTTCATCTCCACCTTTGCCAACTCATCCATCATGTGGCTAATTTAAATCAACAAAATCAAATAAAAATAAATTATTTATGAGCCACTTATCTCCAACTCTCATATTCATTAATAAAATGTGTACGCGCACATAACCTTTGAAACCTCCTTATTTTTGCTCCAACACTCCTATATTGTTGGAGGAGGTTTTGTCCACCTAACCTTAGTCCATTTCCACTTGTCCCCCCATCCCTAAATATTCTCCAACCAATCCTAGATTCTCTCAGTCTTTCCCTCAATCAAGGTGAGATGAGTGATACTTGTCTTTTCCTTCCCCCTTTCTCTCAACCTTTAGCCTCTTGCTCATAGCCATTCAAAAAGAAAGATTTAATCATGACCATTGATCTCTACCACCTAAGCTTATGCATTCAAAAATCTATAAATAGATGTCTCCCAAGCCATTTTTGAAACTAATAACTAATCTCATAGTTAACTAGGAGTCTTAATCTTTTCATCCGTGAGTTCATTTGTCTAAGCATTTTAGAGTTTTTGAGCAAATTTGCATAAATCATTTTCATAGCATAGCTTTTTGCATATCATATCATCTATCAGTCCATTCCACACTTGCCATCTTGGAAGCTACCAGTGCTTGTCTAATAGCAAATCATCTACAACCAAGAACAATGGGGTTAGGACACAATGAGACACAATCCATGGATAATCATTTTATCTTATTTATTTCATGTTGTTTCATTGGTTGAAGCTTGAGTTCCTATAGCTTTTATATTTTCATGATGGACTAACAAGTTGCAGGTCAATTTTTGAGGTGAAAACTTAAGTCGATACATTTTTGGTGCCCACTGTGGGGCTCAGGCCTCGCACGTCTCCTTCTAATATCCTGTCTAATTCTTGTAATAAAATGAATTAACGCATTTGTAAGCTAGTTTCACTCTTGTGTGAAATTTGGTTAGCACTTTTATCACTTAGGTTAGCGCTTTTATTGCATAGGTTAGTGCTTATGTTTGTGAAATCATGCATTTATTACACAAGACAACACTTTTACAATGCAAGTCAATGCTTTTATTTTGTAGGGTAGCGCTTATGTAGGATAGCGCATTTACTGTTTTAGCATTTTCATTCTCATTATCTGCAAAATTTGAAATTTTACAATCTATCAGCTAACAAATCTTTGCAGATTCGACTATCCAAGACTTAATTTTTCCAAACTACTGACTTGTGTGCATGCAGGGCTTTATTTTGAGCAAATTTGTATGCATTTTCTCACTTAGTCTAACTAGGAGTTCTTTTGGAAAGTAAACAATCATACATCTTTCATCTAGCTTAACTAAGGGGTTAATGAACAACATGCAAACTTGCATTGTGTGTTTTCAGTAAGGTAGTTGCACATAGATGATCTAAAAGGTTAAAAAGAATCATTTTCTACCGTGTTTGCTTAAAAGTAGTAGGTGAGTATGATCTCACCCTAATACGGTGATCAAAAAGCTAGACTTGCTTTTATCTTATGTGTTACCTTTAGAGGGGCTGCCTTCTCGAGCTGCCTTGAGGGGGCCAATGAGAGGGGAATGACCCAAGTGGAAACGGGCTAATACTGAATCCTTTCTATCCACTTTAAATAAATCATGTCTATGATGAAAGTCATGAGAAACATGTGCTAATTAGTTTATATCGACACTATGTTTCCCCATAAACCCTATAGAGTTCAACCTCTATAGGCTGGAAAGCTTCTGTATTTACAGAGTGTAAAGTGTCGCATGTATGGCCACATGACTGGAAGCCCTTACTAAAAACCATCTTGTCTAGTTGTCAAAATCCTTCTAATTGTTGGCACAGGAGGTCGAACCTCTGAAACAGCTCACACACATACGGTTCCTAGTAGAGATATGCAATTTGTCATGGGGAGTTTTCATGGAAACTGGTGTTTGGTTTCCCCGAAGAAGTGAGTGTTGAGGGTGGAGCCAGTGGAGTCAAGCACCTAGATATCCACTTTGAATAGCGTAACCTCGGGGGAAACCCCACATGAGATTCAACAATTATTGTCTCGGCCTACCATAGGACTTGTGCACTTTGATTTTCCAAACATTGTGTCTTTTGTGTGTACAAAATATTCTCAAAATGGTCAAAAACTTGAAGAATCATCATCTTGAAATAAGTCGAAAACCTGATAACTTGCTGGAAAACTAAAAAATTCAATCAAAATAGTGAGAATCACACTTTTGTGGTGCAGAGAAGCGCTTTTACACTTTAGGATAGTGCTTTTACTCAATAGAACAACGCATTTGAGTCCTAGGATCATGCATTTGTTAAATGAGACAACGCTTTTACAACAGAAACAACACATTCACACCCTAGGTTCTCGCTTTTACGGCTATAGAGCAGCGTTTTTACTCAACAGAACAATGCATTTATTGCATAGGACAACGCTTTTATTCAATAGGATAGCACATATGTTCTAGCACATCTGATCCAGTGAGCATTTCCCCAAATCAAAGCAAAATTTCAAAATAGGTTTCAGATACCCTTTTTCAAAGAGATTCATTTTCAACTATCACAGATTTTCAAACTATTCAAACAATCAGGTCTATCAATCAAATAGGTCATTTCCAAAGGTTTTCATAAGCATAAGCATTCAATAAGTTATTGATTCAACCATCTCAAGTTCAAAATCATCATCATCATTAGTTTCTTATCAAGATACATCAAATCCTTTATCACGAAGCTAGATCATATCAACTTTTGTTCATTATAGTGGATATATCATTTCTATTTGAACCTAGGTTATATAAAAATCAAAATTGCACTCACTTTGGAATCAAACAACTTGAAAATCATTATATGCTTATATGACTTTTAGATATCGCCTCAAGAAAAGAAAACCAATTTGGAAGGCTATCTTGAAGAAGAGGAGATTCTTATACATCAACCGCAAACTCTTGTTAAAACATAGAACATTCCTACACTGTTTTCGTAACTATCTACATGGTTACGAAACAAAGTTTGATGAAGAAACATTACAAGAACATGATTTTCAACAAAGAGATGCCTTATCTCAATGCACTAATAGGGATGGTAAAATAAATTTATCTTATCTTCCTAAACTAGTGATCACCTATTGAGTTGCATCTAGAGAATCAAAAACTTAGGAAGTTTTAAATCAATCATATGCCAGTTTGGACTACAGCTCAACACGAGCAATTGAGAAGACAACAAAAACAAATGGAAGAGTAAAATCCAATGTTTCATAAATTTGGATACACATATGTTGATGAAGAGGCAGTCAATATACCATTAGAGACCTTGAACAAGACTCCAAAATTGACAAACTAATGGAAAAACTCTTGGAAAAACAAAAACATAAATATATATCCTAATGTTGGCAAATTTGGGAGCAAAATTGCCAGAAGATTTTAACATGGAAAATTTGAAACAAGATGTAGAAAAAAGTCATAATCAAAACACTGATGATCACAATGATGATGACTTGAATCAGGTAAACCATGAAGAAAAAATAAGAGATAGAGAATAAACAAGAGGAGATAGAACAAGAAGAGACCACGATGACACAAGTAACCAAGATGAAATAAGAAGGGAGCGAAGTGACAGGAGAACTTATGAGGATGCAAGAAGAACCCGTTTTGATAATCCTTTATTAACTCTCACTCAACAAATGCAAACATTGCAACAACAAATATAGGATATGCAGAATAGAACAAGTTCCAAGAAATATTCATTCGAGGACATCTGTCCATATCCTTTTTATAAGATTTTAAACATGATACCATTCCCACAACATTGTGAAATCTCAAAATATGATAAATATGATGGGAAATCTAATCCTCAATATCATATCAGGGAATTTTTCACTATGAGTATGGAGTTTGCACACAATGAAACTTACCTGATGCGTTTATTTTCTAGAAATTTAAGTGGCCAATCAATGGAATGGTTGTCAAGATTTCCATCTAGGATTAAATATTTTGAAGAACTTGTGAACAGATTCATCTCATAATAGTCCTACAACATAAGAAATGAGATAACAATGTTAGACCTATGCAATATCAAACAAAGGAATGGTGAACCTTTCATGGTTTTTCTACAGCGATGGAGATGATTGTTTAATAGGTATCCAAGAGATGTACAAGATCAAGAGAAAATGGGAATATTCATTGACAATTTGACAAGCGAAATGAGTTATAGACTCAAATTGCAATGTCCTCCTACTTTTTTTGAAAATGATTGAAAATGGTCTTAAGGTAGAAGATGCAATGGTAAAGAAGGGAGAGTTAAAACTCTATAACAATTCCTATAACAACAATCACAACAACAACAACAACAATGGTAACAATAACAATGAAAAACCTAAATTTTGGTCAAAGAATAGAAACGTTATCAATGGAGGAAATGATGATAACAATGGTGCCAAAAAACAACCAATATTTAACTTATGAAGTCAAGCACCAAACAACAACAATCAAGAGAACAATAAACCCAAGTCTTTCTTCTCCAATCCCCGCAGGAAATTCACAAACATTGGGAAACCATTGGAATCAGCTTTAAAGAATCTCCTTGCGAATAAATTGATTACCTTACCAGAAGCAAGAAATAATGAGCCTCAGATAAAACTGAGTTGGTGGAATGAAAATCATTTTTGCAACTATCATTGAAACAAAGGACATCAAACTAGTGATTGTCAAAGATTAAAGCACCTTATTCAAGACTTAATTAATAATGGAACTATAATAGTGGATAGTCACAAGGTGAAGGAATCACATCTAGCATTCAAGACTCCACTCCCAAATTATGAAAAAGGTGAAAAATCCTACCCAAAAGATGACAACGGCAAATCCAAGGTAAATTATGCTTACACATATGATGATGTGGTAAATGTCATCATTGTCCAAGACAAAATACCTTCAAAACCGATCAACGCCATTACTAGAAGCAAAGAAAAGGTTACATTTCCGAGTACAACAAATGAATCAACATCCACTTCGAGACAATACAACTTAGTGGAACAATTACAAAAGATACCCATCCAAATATCAATTTTAGAGCTCCTAAACGTTTCACCTATGCATAAGGAAATATTGGAGAGAGCTCTAGCAAAAACAATGGTCTCAAAAGACCTGGATGTGGATCAATTCCAAAACATGGTGGGACACCTCATAGCTCATCATTGTTTATCTTTTTATGAAAATGATGACGCATCCGTACAACACCCTCACAATGCTCCCCTACATATCGAAGTCACCATTCATACAACCTGTGTCAAACGCGTACTCATAGATGGTGGAGATAGCTTGAATATTTGTAATTTAAGTTTAATAAAGGCTTTGGGATGTTCAGAGAATGTAGAGGATCCAAAGAATAAATTAACTATCAAGGCCTATGATGAGGAACAGTGTTATTCTAAAGGGACTGTGGTGTTTCTAATCAAAATAGGACCAGTAGAAAGAGATACATTATGCCAGATTCTAGATTTGAATCTATCTTATAACATTCTTTTGGGAAAACCATGGATTCATGACATGCAAGAAATTCCTTCTACATACCATCAGTGTGTTAAATTTCCTCATAATGGATAAGAAACCACTATATTAGTTGACTCTAGCCAATATTGCAATAATCTAAAACCAGCGCAAGATGCAAGGGTTCCACATAATAGAGAAGCAGTCTATCCCAACAAGGAAACTCAAGAAATATTATGGTAGAACTTTGAGAAAAAGCTCAAATTAAATGATGAAGGAATGGGGAAGTACTCTTTGCATAACTTACCACTTTCACCTAAATCATATGGAAGACCTATAAATTCTCAACCACAAATCCAACATAAATCAATTGAAATGTTTAATGGAGCATTTGTTAGAGCTGGAACACTTTCAAAAGAAACTGAAGACAAGGACATTCTTAGCTGGTTGTACAAAGATGAAAATGAAACTATAGCAATAGCTATAGAAGTCATTATTCCCATAGAGTAATATGGAAATGGTTACAAAATCATGCAAAGGATGGGATGTGAAGGAAAAGGACCAATTGGTAAGCGTCGGGAAGGTATTTCAAAACCCATTTGTCCTCACAAACAATCTAAGAAAGATAAATTAGGACTTGGGTATCCTCAATCAAAACAAAAGCAACACAATTATCAACACCCAAAATGGAGAAAGAAAGTGATTCCTAAAGAAGAACCATGGCAAGAAAAGCTACATCAAGCAGTAGAAATAGTAAACAGAAAGCAAAAACAAGAAGAATATGAGAGACAACAAAAAGATCTTGCTATCAAAAGAGAAGAAGAATCTTACAAACAAGTCCAAAGAATACAAGAAAACATGGAACTTGATCAAGATATTCCAAAAATAGTAAAAGAACAAATGACAAAAATCAGGGAACTATTCTCACCATATAACATTCCTATAGGATATAGTGGAGTGATTCTAGACAATGATTCAGAGACAAATTCAAATAAATACGAATGGGGTCTAGATCCATTATCTGATGCATCAAGTGAAGAGAATGATGAGGAATAAACTAATGTTTAGGTGAAGACACACTTTCCATAAAATAGAGAAGAGTGTTGGAAAGAAGACAAGAAGAAATCAGGATCCAAAGAAAAGAGGTATATGCAAGACAACAAAGAAAAGAGAATGAGAAGAATCAAGAAGTGACAACACACGGAACACAAACAGTCACTAATCAATCATCAAAAAAATAACAGAATATCAGATTTATATCAAACATAGAGCAAGAAACACCAAGATATGGAAGAAATATAGAAGAACTAATAGAAAGTCAAGCAGGAATGACTATTACTCCAGAAGAAGCTGAGTTCAAGAGAAGGCAGAAGCTGGCAAAGAAAATAGTAACAGAATCCTCGATGCCATGTACACAAGTATGTCAACTTCACACCACAAATGAATCTGATGAAATTGACTCAAAGGGAACCTGCAGTACCAAAGATGTATGTGTTGATACAATTCATTCATTCGAGGGACAAACGTCAGATGATGAGTCACTTGAGAACGAATTGCAAAATACCCATCCTAACTTTGTTAGAGTTGATTGAAGAGAACTTGGGAGAGATTATCCTCAAGAGAGTTCTATCTATGACATCACCTACTCAACACCAAATTATGACTTTTACATCATGAATATTGAAATACCCAATGATGATGAAGACTATGACCTACCTATGCTTCATCTAGAACTGATTGACTAGGAAAACACTAAAGAATCTTGAATTTGATATCTTTTACAGTGATCATGTCTTAGCCATATATCTTAATTCCATTGAACCAATCACACCTAATATATCTTCAATCGATGAATCAAGTAACGCTTCTTGCAGTCAAGAGGGTGCCAAACTGTCCAGTCGTAAAATTGAAATAAAACAAGGAAAAAGACCTTGTGCTGAAAACCATTTTATGGAAACACTAATCAATCAAGAGAAAAAATAAAGGATGTATCTGATGGTGAAAACCTCCTTGAGGCACTAAAAGATGGAACGTTTGACACCCTCCCTACATATTTCTAGGAGAGATCTGCTATATTGGTAGAACTGACAGAAGTAATAAACATCGACACACCAATGGATCCCAAGGTCCTTCATCTTTCTGCATCATTATCAAATGAAGAAAAGAAAGACTATATAGAGTTCTTTAAACAAAGGCAAATAATTTTTTCTTGGTCCTATGCAGACATGCCAGGACTTGATCCAAGTCTTATCATGCATCATCTCAATTTAGATCCAAAAGCAAAACCATTTAAGCAAAATCTAAGGAAGATGCATCCATATATCGCTCTCCTTATCAAAATGGAGCTCAAGAAACTATTAGATGTGGGTTTCATAAAACCTATTGCTTATCCAGAGTGGGTTTCAAGCATTGTACCAGTGTTAAAACCGGATAAAAGCATAAAAGTCTGCATCGGCTTTAGAGATTTGAACAAAGCATGTCCCAAAGATGATTTCCCACTGCCAAACATTGATATAATTGTAGATTTATCAGTAGGTCATGAGATGTTTTAGGTAATGGATGGCTCATCGGGGTATAGTCAAATAAAAATCACCCCTAAAGATTAGGAGAAGACAACATTCACTTTTCCATGGGGTACCTACTATTGGAATGTCATGTTATTTGGGCTTAAAAATGCAGGAGCAACTTATCAAAGAGCGATGAAAACAATTTTCCATGACATGATGCATACATTTATGGAAGACTATGTGGATGACATACTTGAAAAATCTCATACAAGGAAAGAACACTTGAAGATCTTGAGCAAGATCTTTGATAGGCTTGAATAGTATCTGTATGCGGGAAAAGTGGGTCGATAGAACTCACTATGTGGAAAAATGGAGTCTAAGGAGCCTTGCTCACACACCCACAGGACTTCTTGGTGCAAGCTATGGAGTCATGAAGTATGACTCAGCTTCCCAAGGTTGGTTCCATGGTTCCCTATCTCACAAGGTCCCTCAAACCAATGTCATTGCTCTCAGATCACTGAGCAAAGTTGTTTAGGGATGACAAATGCAAGAACGAGGGATGCTTTGGTTGATTTTAAGATGAAATGCATCCTAAGCTATGCATGATCCTATAAATGCAATAAACTAGATTATAAGATGACAAGATTAGTAGCAAGACTATCCTAACATGATATAGTCAATGATTAGGCTAAATGATAAGGAAAATACTCTAAACATGCATATTTAGATTAATTCCTATTGAAAAGAGAGGCTAAATGATGAGTACAAATGATATATTAAAGCTTGCATGGATTTGAGTATAAGTGTGATGCTAAAGACTTGGATCTATGAATATGGAGGAATGAGAGCTCTATTTATAGCAAAAATAGGGCAATGGATGGTCAGGATTGAAAGAGTTAATCAAGGGCTAAGTTTGAAAGTTGGGAATCCATGTTTACAATTGGCACCAATGAAATGGTGACAAATGTCAACATAAGACTGGGTTGAAAAGAGAGGTAGGAAGCATTAAATGCTTGAGAAGACCTCATGGTTATCTTAGGGGTAAGGGTTATGGTTAAGTTAGGATTACCCATTGGATAAAGGTTTTACCCAAAGGATAAACTCTTGTGCAAAAGATTAAGGATAACCATGGTCAAAGCAATAAATGTTTGATGAGACCCTTGGGTTACATGGAGGTTGAGTTAGAAGAAATTCTTTAATCATGCTAGAGGGTTGAGTTAACTATTAAAGGTTAGGAAGACTTGGAAAATTAAGTGGTTGAAGCCTTTAAGGGTTTCCAAAGACTTTGAGGGTTTGAGAAGTGACCTTCCCTTTCTTAGGGATGTGACAAAGTTTAGGAGATGGGTTAGACTAATTAGAAGTGATTAGAAGAATCTAGAAGGGGTTAGAAATAAGGCTTAGGAGGCAAGTGGGAGGTGTAGGACTTTGCAAGTGGATGGAGGGATAATAGGATTTAATTGAATAAAATAAATTTAATTCAATTTGGTTGCAATTGGGGAAATTAAATAAATTAGATTTATTCAATTTAGGATAACTATTTAATTAAATTTGAATTTAATTAAAAAGTGGATAGGGGATTTAATTGAATAAAATGATTTATTCTATTAAATGGTAAAAAGAGGCCTAGTGAATTTAATTGAGTAATTTACTTAATTAAATAGAGGAATGTGGGTAATTCAATTAAATTGGATTTAATTAAATAGAGAAATGAACATAAAATATTCATTTAGGAATATGGTCATTTTTATATGTCTACATTTTGCCCCTCTTTGAAGTGACGTGTGTGCACATGTTATTTCAAAGAAAATGATGTGTCGTCTAAATTTGATTATGATCAATGTTGTTTTCAGATTTTCAAGTCGTGCCCTAGATTTGATGTGTGATGCCCCAGATTTGATAATCGATGGTGATAATGCCCCCTCAGGAGATGAATCAAAATTTTGGAAAATTTGATTTGATTTGATAATTGTGTTTGTTGTGCAAAATTTTGGCTAGGTGGAATGTTAAAATTGATTCATCTCCTGATAATTGATGTGTGCGAGGGTATGAGGGAGACCACAAGCGAATTACATGCTCATTTCCCTAACCTTAATTTTATTTTACCCTATAAAAGGGGAAAAGTGCATTGTTTTGTCTCATTTGTGCTTGTTGACCTTCGAGAAAGAGACTTTTGGAGAGAAGACAAAAATGTCTATTCCGTATTCTACACATTGATTCGAGTGCGCTCGGAGGTATCGGAGGCCTGCCGCGTATGGACCACCGATAAGTCAACCTTTTTGACCCCCTTTTTATTTTTAATTTGGTCATTTTTGGTCAGTTTTTGAATTTTGAAATGCGGTTTTCAAGTTTTGGCACGTAGGGGTCTTAGGTTAGCGCATAGGAAAAATTTTGTAGCGCATAGGGTTGTAATTTAGGGTAGCGCCTGAAAATGTTTAGGGTAGCGCATGGAGTTTCTAGGTTAGCGCATGGCCTTAGATTAGCGCATGAGGGACACAGGGTAGTGCTAGGGTTAAAAGGGTAGCGCATCAGGTAAACCTAGTGCATAGGGTGCACAAGGGGTCGCATGGGCAGGGGTAAGTAGCGCGTAGGTTAGACCTAGCGCATAAGGTTAAATAGGTAGCGCAAACGCGGGATAGGTTGGCGCATGGATTGTGTTTAGCACTTAGGGTGGATTAGTTGGTGCATGGAGAAAAAAGGGTAGCGCGTAGAGTTAGTCTAGCGCATAGGGTAGATAGGATAGCGTGTGGAGAAAACAGGATAGCGCATGGATATGGTTTAGCGCGTAGCCAAATTTAATTAGCGCATGCAGTAGGTTTTACAAGATAGGATGATTTGTGATTGCAGAAAATTACATAGGATAAGGTTAGTTTTGCCTTGAGAGGTGGATTTTTGCCATTTGTTGTGTCAGCTGTCATGTTTTTGATAGTTTGTCCAATATGAGTACTAATATAACTTGGTTTGATTTGCGAATTTTCAAGTTATTTATGTAGATATTAATGTGTTTGTGATCTAAACTTGATTTGATTTGCATTGTTTCAAGTTAGTATGTGTGGAGCTTGAATTGTGTTACAAGCTAATATGATTGTGGAACTTGAGTTGTGTTACAAGTTGATATGGTTTGGAAACTTGAGTTGTTTTACAAGTTGATATGGGTGGAAAACTTGAATTGTTTTGCAAGTTTATGTGATGTGGAGACTTGAGTTGTGTTACAAGTTTGATATGGTTTTTGAAAACTTGAGTTGTGTTACAAGTTGATATGGAATGATATGATGTGGAACTTGATTAGATTTGCAAAATGTTTCAAGTTTTTGATGTGATTTTGATATCTTTGTTTTGATGAGGAAACTGATATTGGACTTGTTTCGCTTTTTAACAGGAGCAACTGGGAGTGGTTCAGTCACATGAGCGGTTCCCTAGACCATGGGCATTGATACCACGGTTGGCACAGGTTGATTTAGATATTATTGAGAGATGTGGCATGTCGTCTTTATTAGATATGCCTTGGTTTACTGTGAACCGGGGTTTACTTACAGCGCTCGCAGAGAGATGGCATAGTGATACGAACACCTTCTTGCCATAGGTGAGATGATGGTGACTCCTGAGGACTGTTATAGGATATTGCGGATTCTCGTAGTAGGTGCATTATTGCCTTATGAGCAGACATAGGAGGGTGGGATAGAGGCACTGCTTTGCATATTTCATGATGAGACGGTTTGTGGATATGAGATCCCTTGGCAGGAGTTCTTGGATTTGGACTATGTGCCTCTTCCATCAGTACTAGTAGGTTTTATAGCTAGATTCTTATGTCCCGACCGTAGGTCGAAGGGATTTTCCTGTAGGATGGGGATTGGTGTTAGAGGAGATGGTGACACAAGGCCATAGGTTTGTATGGGGATCGGCTATGCTAGCCCGTTTGTACAAGGACTTACATGAGGTGGTATACCTAGGTTACAACAGTTTGTCAGCTGGCATGACACTTCTACAGGTATGGTGTTGGGAGCACATTCCAGTAGCTAGGCCACTGGTGGATAGAGATAGGCCTGCTGGGCGAGCATATGCATATGGATACAGGGGGTTAGTTGTCCAGCGGAAGCTGGGCAAACTTGAGCACTGGAGGAGGGTATTGGATGACATCGATATGGTCATCTAGTGATCGTATACAGATTGTGAGGTATGGGCCGAGGATGGGCTGAAGATGCCATATGTTTTAATGAGTCAGTTTTTGATAGGGTGGACACCCTTTGTGATCGAGATATTTCTGGTTACTAGAGTTTTGTGGCAGTATGGACGGTAGCAGGGGATATCACAAGGGACCTATTTGTATGTGCGTTGGAGGCAGGATATACCAGATTGGGGTCTGACTATTGATAGTGGAGTGGTTGTAGAGGAGTTTTCTAGCTTAGTGGGCTAGATATGGGACGATGCTCCTGAGATAGTAGATGCTAGGATGACACATGAGTTTGTTGGTTTGTTTGCAGCTTGTGTCGTGGCTAGGATATTAAATCCTAAGGAGATGTGGTCTGCTTTTGATGATGACAAGGATGAGGTAGGGGGATATGGTAATGAGGGAGATGATGGAGGTGGAGGAGGACGACAAGGGAGAGGATATTGGGGGAGGAGAGGAGACAAAGGTAGGGATGGGGGTGATAGGGGAGTGTGGGTGGAGAGAGCAGTTCGACGAGCTGTGATGGATAGAGGGAGAGGAGGTTTGGCGATTGGAGCAGGGGAGGAGGGGAGAGTGGGAGAGGTGATAGCAGTGGTGGGAGGGACTGATGAGTGGAGATGGCCAGCACAGAGGAGGAGAACTGATGAGTTACCTCCACCAGCATCGAGGATAGGTAGAGGGACAGGGGGTACCCCTTCACAGGTGTCCCTATGGGTCCGGATCCCGATGCATGTGGAGGACACCTAGATTAGGACTCTATAGTTGATAGCACAATAGCTGCAAGCACAGCTATTGACACAGCAGCGTCAGATTACCCAGCTGACCCTAGAGCGTGATACTGAGATAGAGCGGCAGGGTCGAGCAGAGGAGCTGGCAGGGAACTTGCAGAGAGCAGCAGCAGGTGGCCCTTTGAGAGATATCATGAGAGAGTTGTCCTGGAGAGTCAAGGAGGTGGAGTACTATCGATGCCACTATGAGGATGCGGTGCCCAGGGAGCGCAGAGTGCAGAGCTTTATGCAGTAAAGATCAAGTCGATCTCAAGAGATTGGGTCACGGTTAGAGAGCGGAGGCGTGATGGGGCCTTTGAGACAGGATCCTCCTAGAGATCCAGGGGCTGGGACATCAGTGGCGAGACAATCCCCCTCAGGAGATAGTCATACTTGAGAGACGATGTCTCTATTGTATTTTGGATCATTATTTTTATTGTACGGGGCACAAACATGATAGATATTGTACATTTTGATCAGTTTTGATGTATATATACGACATCATTGTTTTTTATTATGCGATGTGTTATGGATGATGCTTTCTATATGCTTGTGTTTATTTTATGATGATGTAACACTTAGATAGATGTATGTGAAGTGAAATGAAATGATGTAAATGTATGATGTTTATGAGATGTGAGATGTATTTTGAAAATGAGATGTATGATTTGATATGCTGTGAGATGTATCTTGAAAATGAGATGTATGATTTGAAATGCAACTAATTGTAAAAAGATATGCAACTACTTGTAAAATGATATGCAACTACTTGTTTTTGGAGCATCCTCATTCTGCATTTGTCATCCGATATAACCACATGTATATTTGCTTTCGATATATGTATCATCATTGAGCATTGATTTGTTTAGGATATGTTGAAAATTTATACAAGCACAATGGTATAATTGAACCATAATGACCTAAGAAAAATTTACATGATGTTTTGATTTTGCAAGATAGCACAAGCGTCAAGGTATAAATGAACCAGGATGACCTGAGTGTAAATTGCATATAAACAAACAAGATTAAACCATTTTGTATGCATAAAGTGGAATCATGTCTTCAGTGATATTCGTTGTATCATGTCTCAAGACAAGTATTTACACAGTACAAACAATTGCCTCACAGACAGAAGACTAAGATAAATATTGGAGTTTCTCGATGTTCTCTAGCATGGAAGCATTGTTGAGAAAATTTAGAGAATCCAATAATTCAAAAAGCTAAATGCAAAAATAGTCAAGACTTTATGCAAAATGCAACATTTGATACTTCAGAAAATCATCCATTGTATATCTCGTGTGAATCTGTTATCTATCAATGTTTTGATTTGGGTTTGCGTAAGTTTTTGCTTTTTTTGATATGATACTCTGTGTTTTGCAAATAGTTTTGATGGCTTGAACGTGTTGCAAGTGTTTGATGAATATTGCCCCTAGCTAAGTGTGCCTCTCGATGTGGATATGCATAGTGATTACCAAGCCATGGTGAGATGTGGTGAAAGGATATATGGATAAACCAGGATAGTGACTACGTTAAGTATATCCTGAATGGATATTTGCTAAGTGTCAAGCAATGATCGATAGTGTTGTACTGCGGAGATAAGGATGTGGATATAGATAAAGGAGTTGTCCTTTCACAATAGCGCATGTTACCAGGTTTTCACCAGTTGCTTTTATTGTACCTTTTTATTTGTTTTTTCTTGATTTTTTGATTTTTTTGTTTTTGACTTTTTTCGTGCATTAGACTACTCAAGTGTAGTATTTCTTCAGATGAATGTTGTTAGTTGGTTCGTCGAGCAAATCTCCTTCTGAAGTTGTAAGCTGATAAGCACCTAATCCATAGACTGATATGATGACATAGGGACCTAACCATTTAGGTTCAAATTTCCCTTTCTTTTCTCGATCTTGTTGATTTCTTATATTTTCCTTGAGGACTAGGTCACCAACTTTGAAGTTTTGAGGGATGACCTTGTGATTGTAGCTTCTACACATGTGTTGCTAATATGATTTGAGATGAGTGTAAGCATGCTGACGTCTTTCATCTAATAGTTCCAGTTCTTGCAGTCAGTTGACTCGATACTCTTCATCTGGGATTAAGTCTTTTAGAGAGACTCTGAGAGATGGAATTTCTACCTCCAGTGGTAAAATAGCTTTTGATCCATAGACCAATGAGAAAGGTGTTGCTCCTATAGGTGTATGGATGCTAGTTCTATATGCCCAAAGTGCTGGATTGAGTTGTACATGCCAATCTTTGCCTGCATCATTCATTGTTTTCTTTAGGATTTTCAGTATTGTTTTGTTAGATGCTTCTGCTTGACCATTCCCCTGGGGGTAGTATGGTGTAGAGAACCGATGTTGTATTTTGAATTGCTCATATAGTTCTCGGACATCTTGGTTTTTGAACGGTCATCCATTATCGATGATGATGGAACTTGGAATACCATATCTGCAGATCAGATAGTTCAAGATAAAAGAGGCAATTTGTTTTCCAGTTACTCTGGTCATGGGGACTGCTTCTATCCACTTGGTAAAGTATTATGTTGTAGTTATAATGAACTTGTGTCCATTTGAAGACAAAGGATGAATTTTTCCGACCAAGTCGAGCCCCCACTAACAAAAGGGCCAGGATGTTGTAAATGATTGTAGTTCCTGTGCGGGTGCATGTATCAAATTGCCATGGATCTGGCTCTTAGGACACTTCTTAGCGAAGTGGTAAGAATTTTTTTCCATTGTAGGCTAGTAGTATCCCATCCTTAGAAGCTTTTTAGAAAGATTAGTTCCACTTGAATGTGTGCCACAAATACCTTCATGAAGCTCATGTAAAGAGAAATCAGATTCATTACGATGAAGGCAATGAAGAAGACTACCATCTAGACCTCAATGGTACAAAGTATCAACAGTAATGGTATAACGGGCGGCTTGTCGAATAAAGTTACACTTTTGGTTTCGGGACAAGTCTATGGGTAGGATATTGTTCTTTAGATAATCATATATCGGTCCATATAAAGGGGAATCCGAACCAGTCAATGCATAGACAACATGGGATTCAAAGTGGTCATAGGCTGGGGAGAACAGTTGCTCTACCAAAAACTCATAACGACTCTGTTGCTCTGGAATTTGTAGTAATGAAGCGATAGTAGCCATTGCATCAGCTGCTTTGTTGTTCAATCTTGGTATTTGCTCAAAGGTGATGTGTACAAAATATTGTTTGAAGTCATCCACCATTTGTTTGTAGGGTAGTAGCTTGTCATCTTTTGTCTAATTGTCGTTGTTGATTTGATTGACGACTAGTTGTGAGTCTCTATAGACTTTTAACTACGTGATTTTCCATTCTACGGCCATTTTGATGCCTATAACCAATGCCTCATATTTAGCCACATTATTTGTGCATGGGAACATAAGCCGATATGATCTTGGTATAGTGTGGCCTTCAGGAGTGATGAAGAGAATGCCAACACCTGAACCATGTTTTGTGTAGGATCCATCAAAGTACAGGGTCCATTGCTTGGTAGAAATAGCAAGAATGTCTCTCTCCGGAAATTCAATCTCCATAGTTTGTTTTCCTAGTAGCGGTGCTTCAGCTAATTGATCTGCAATTGCTTGTCCTTTGATAGCTCTTCGTTTTGTGTAGTGGATGTCAAATTCACTGAGAATCATGACCCATTTAGCCAATCGGCCTGTAAGAGCTACCTTGCTGAGTAGGTAATTGAGAGGATCAATTTTTGCGACTAGCTTAATTGTGTGTGCTAGCATATAATGTTGGAACTTTTGAGATGCAAAGACTACTGTTAGACAAGCCTTCTCAATGAATGTATAGTTGAGTTCATAGCCATTCAATGTCCTGCTGATGTAGTATATGGCTCGTTCCTTTCCTTATTGATCTTCTTGTGCCAATAGTGCCCCCAGTGATATATCTGTTGTTGAAATGTATAAAATGAGTGGCTTTCCGGTTATTGGTGGTACTAGAACTAGTGGGTACATCAGATACTATTTGATTTGATAAAAATATTTTGCACACTTGGCTTCCCATCTGAAAGGTACATCTTATGTAGCAAATGATTGAATGGTAGACTTTTATCAGCTAGTTGAGCGATAAATTGCCTGATTGATTAGAGTCATCCTTGTAGAGATCTGAGCTGACTGATATTCTTTGGTGGTGGCATCTCCATAATGGCTTGTATCTTTGCTAGATCCACTTCAATACCTTTAGCTGAGACTATGTAGCCTAGTGACTTACCTGATGTAACCCCGAAGACACACTTCTTAGGGTTGAGCCTGACTTGGAATTTCTCCAATCGATCAAAGATCTTTGTTAGGATGTCGAGGTGTTCTTCTCTAGTGAAGGATTTAGCTAGTAAATCATCCACATAGTCTTCCATGAAGGTATGCATCATGTCATGAAAGATTGTTGTCATTGCTTGTTGATAAGTAGCTCCTGCATTCTTTAAGCCAAAAGGCATAACATTCCAATAGTACATTCCCCAAGGACAGGTAAACATTGTTTTATCTTGATCCTCTGGGGCTATTTTTATTTGATTATAGCCTAAAAAACCATCCATTAGTGAGAGCATTGCATGGCCCGCTGTGAGGTCTACATTTATGTTGATACTGGGCAGAGGAAAGTCGTCCTTTGGATAGGCTTTGTTGACATCTCTGAAATCAGTGCAGATTATGATATTGTCGTCTGGTTTTGATACTGGTACTATGTTGGAAATCCATTCTACATAGTCGATGGGTCAAATTAATCTGACATCTAATAGTTTCTTTAGTTCAGCCTTGACCATGAGTGCCACCTGTGGATTCATCTTTCGTAGTTTTTGCTTGACTAGCTTAACTCCTTGAGAGATGGACAAGTGATGCATGATTAAGTGTGGATCAATTCCGAGCATATCTATGTATGACCAAGCAAAGTTAATTTGCTTTTCTTTAAAAAAGATGATAAATGTTGATCTTTCCTCCTCTGTCAGAGATTTTGCCAGGTGTATGTTTTTGGTTGCTTCTGTAGTACCAATGTTGAGTGATTGAGTGAGCTCAATCAATATGGGTGATCGCTCATAAAAATGTTCAAGAAGAGTGTCAAGTCTCCCATCCTTAGGTGCCTTAAAAAGGTTTTCACCCTCAAATGCATCCTTTATTTTTACTTTTTTGTGATCTAGAGCTGCCATTGAGTGGTTTTCAGCATCAGATCTTTTATTTGGTTCATTTTTACGACTGAGAGACTTGGCACTCCCTGGTTTGTAGACATCGTTACTTTGTTCACTGGTAGAGCCTGTTTCCGGGTTAACGGTACATAGGTAGTGGATAATAGATTCATCGTCTGGGAAAATTGGTATATCATGTCTTTCGGGTTCGTCCCAGTCGATGAGGTTAGGAAAGACAAGTGGTAAGGAATTGTTTGGCGGATCAAGTTCTGCTACTTTAAGTGTTAAGACAGAGGTTTCATCATGATTGGTTTTGGTTTTAAAGAAGTCAAGGATTTCATCGAGGTCTTTGATGGTATCATTTTTCATATAGACTTGTTCATAATGTCATCGCTTGTTCGGTGTGGCATCATAGATATTTTGTGGACCAAATTCAAGACGTTGATATTCTGTGTTGCATGCTTCTTCAGAAATGGGTGTATGACTGTTATTTTCTACAATATCATCAAGAATATTAGAACAGCTGCACCATTCATATTCATTGGAATTAGTCTCTAAGGTATCATCCCAGATTTTATCAGTGTTGTAAACAGGTATGTTGTATGGTGAAAATAGATCTTTGATGATTGATACCAGTTTGATAGTCTTTGTTGATTCTGTGTCGGTTCCTGCTTCTACCTTTTGTATTTGCTCATATATTGTTCCTCCTTGAAGAGGAATAATGATATCAGGAAGTAGTTCTGGTTTTTTAGATATTGGTGTTTGAATATGAGCTACTGCTGCAGATATGGCCTTCTTGTGATTGAGAAGTTTCTCTTGATGTTGCTTTTGTTCTTTATGTTCACGGTCCTTGTAGATTGTTGTTGCTGACTCAAATAGTGTTTCTTGCCAGGATTCTTCTTTGTACTTCTTCTTTGCTTTCCATTGAGGTTTTGGAGTTATGTGTGGTATCTTTCTTAATAGGAAAGTGAGTTTATAGCACAATCTTGTTTTGTCTCTACTGAGCTGTGAAGGAAGGTCTATTGGTTCAATGACTCCTTCTTTGCATTTTCCAATAGGTCCTTTACCATCATATCCCATTTGTTGCATGATTAAGTAGCCCTTTCCATATAGGTGTGTTGGTAGAACTATGTCCAGAGCAGCTGCTCGATTATCTTCTTCCTCATCTTTGTATAACCAACTAAGGATGTCCTTTTCTTCTGATTCATGTGCTAGAGTACCGAGTTGAATGAAGGTACCATCAAATTTGGTGATGGGCTGAGTTACCTGTTGTGTTGATGTTGTAGGTAATCCATGAGATCTGGGTGATGTTGGAAAATTAGCCAAACACATGGGTTCCAAAGAGTATTCCCCCATGCCTTGTTCTTTGATTTGCATTTTCTATTTGAAATCTCCAGGTAATTATTCAGACTTTGCCTGGTGTAGATTTGATGTGGAGAATTTCTATTTTTCCCTATTATGGGAAACCAAACTATCCTGGGCTACCCCCATTGCATTACAATGTTGAAATGGATTGTGATCAGTAGATATAGAGACCTCTTGTCCATTATAGGGAAATTTGACACACTGCTGATATGTAGAAGGCACTGCTTGCATTTCATGTATCCAGGGTCGACCTAATAAAATATTGTACATGAGGTCTATGTCTAAGACCTGACACACAGTATCCTTTTGCACTGGTCCAACTTGAATAGGTAACATCACGGTTCCTTTAGATGACCTTTCTTCATCATCATATGCTTTTATGGTAATCTTTTTACGTGGATCAATAGACTCCTTAGAGAAGCCTAATGCACGGATAAGTTTTAAGGTACATATATTAAGTCCAGCTCCTCCATCTATCAATACTCTTTTTACTTGGTGCTTATAGACGATGACTTCAATATGGAGAGGAGTGTTATGCGGATGACTTAAGGAAGTATTATCATGCTCGGAGAAGGTGAGATTATGATGTCCTATCATATGAGCGACCATGGCTTGGAATTTGTCAGCATCCAGATCTTGAGGTACATTGGTTTCCAATAGCGCTTGTTCCAGTATGTCTTTGTGTTTTGATGACAGTTTCAGCAATTCTAGTATAGATATTTGAGCAAGAGTTTTGCGTAGTTGGCTGACTAAATCATATTGGATTTTTGGTGTAGTGTTTGTTGTTGTTGTGTGGCCCTTCAAGACATATTTCTGAGCTCTGGTTGTTACATTGACAGATTCCTGATTATGTTGGTCTCAGATTGTGATGACATTTACATGATGGTCTTCAGCTGATATGTGATTGATGGTGCTATTGTAGATGTGATTGAAACGATCCCCACGTGTATCGTTTGAGGTTGAAGCTCTATCTTTGTTGTAGTTTGGAAGAGGATTTTTAAAGGCTTCGTGGTCACCATTTGTTTTGAGACCATCCACCGTTAAATCACCTCGATCAATCATATCCTAAACAATGTTTTTCAATCTCATGCAATCGTTCATTCGATGACCTTTGTTGCGATGAAAATCACAAAAGTGTGAGTCATTCCACCAAGGTGGTTTGATTTGGGGTTCATAGTTGTTGATTACAGGCAAAGATATAATCTTGTTTGTCAAGAGTACTCTGAATGCTGACTCCAGTGATTGTCCTAGTGGTGTGAAGACGCGTTTTTGGAAATTGTTGGTGTCATCTCGCGAATTTTTATTAGGTCCTAGATTTGTGGCTTTGTTTTGAGTATCGTTGGTGTTGTTTGTGTTGGGTTGACCTTGATTGGTATTTGGTGCGTATGTGTTAGCGTCTGGGTTAGCACCTTT